>NW_026690906.1:620709-752476 GCF_020826845.1 Diceros bicornis minor | reverse complement strand
CGAAGGGAAAAATTTGACTAGCCTTAAGACCTTAAGACCTTCACTCAGGTTATAATTAAATTGAGAACATGTAAAAGTATAAGTTTTGATAAGATTATAAAGGTTAAAATATTTGAGCTAATTTTATATAAAGATGTTACATCAACATTGCCTGAGGATGTTTTAAAATGTCTGATTGGGAATGTTTCCCTTGTCCAAAATTAGAAGACCAAGACCTATTGATAAAAGTCTTAATGATAACTATGTTTAAAAATATGAGATGATAAAATTTACATAAAATTTTGTAGAAAAAAACTGATGTTATTTCTACTACAGAACAGGTTAACAAAAATAATAATTTAGGACCGGCCCCGTGGCTTCGCGATTAGGTGCGTGCACTCCGCTGCTGGTGGCCCAGGTTCGATCCTGGGCGTGCACTGACGCACTGCTTCTCCAGCCATGCTGAGGCCGCATCCCACATACAGCAACTAGAAGGATGTGCAGCTATGACATACAACTATTTACTGGGGCTTTGGGGGAAAAATAAATAAATAAATCAAAAATAGTAATTTAAATGATGGCTAATTTTATCTGAAGTCTTATAAAGTCCTGTAGGCAATCTAAATAATTATTGGGAATAAGTAACTAAATAGTTGTATAAAGGATGAATGTTGGATAAACTTTAAACAATTATGTGTTATGGTGGTTACAGCTTCCAAACACTTTTTGGTGACTTAAAACTTTAGAGTTTTGTTAAAATTTCTGATAAAAATTCTCTGAGTATCATTATTTCCAAATAAGATAAGATATTAGACATTGATTGTTAAACTTACGTTTGTCCACTTTTGGCTTTTCATTACAAGAAAACTAAAAGGTGTTTTGGGTCTGTTGGTAAACATGTGTTTTATTAAAAGATTATACTATAAAATAACATATTTCTAGAAGTTATAAAGAGTTTATAAATTTTCCAAGCCACAAGATACTAATGTAAAAAAAAGTTTATAATGGTTTACTTAGTTTTTACTTACAAATTAAGGTTTCTAAAGGTTAAAATTTCCAATTAATATATGTGATTGAAGCTACTAAAAAATTAAAAAAAAATATGTCTGTGTACAAAAAAAATAAGATGTATAAACGTACAAAAAATGGAAATATTTTGTTTGGTCGATTAAGAAAAATAAATTTGTCCTCAAGTACTAAGAAGAAAACAAAAGACATGGGACAAATTCTGAATGTAAAAAGAAAGTTATAAAAGGTGTGAAAGAGAAATTCTAAAAAAGGAGTTTTTGCATGGTCAAGTTGGCTAAGATTAAAATCAATTTAATTAAGTAAATGAGTTTTAATAGCAGAAGTAAGCTGGTACAAAATTAAAATTTGGTCTTCTGTCTCTTAAATAGATAATTTGCTTAAACTTGATAAAGAGGATACAAAAGATTTTTCTTTACCTTTGGGTAAGTCTACCTAAAAGACAGAAAGAAAAAAAAACTGTTAATTTCCTGTTTTCAAAAGACTGAGGTCTCTCTATTCAGGCTTTTTGGACTGTTAATGTTCTGTTTGCTTTGACTTTTTATATTTTTTACAAGCTCCCCAAAATTCATATCCTAAATAAAGTCTTTTATTCTTTGGAAATTTTCAAAGGGCCCTAAAACGTCTCAAAAAAATTTGCTCTCTTCCTATAAGGAAGAAAACAAGAAAATTTGCTCTCTACCTATAAAGAAAAAGATACTAAACTTATTAGGCTTATTCAGCATGTTAAATTACATGAAAAGCATTGTCAGACAAGTGATTATACGCCTGCTTAGGTGGTATTTTGTGGGTAAATGTTATAGATATAGGTGTTTTAAAATTGGATAACATTACTAAAATTCTAATCTGTCCTGGTTATCAGTCATAATTCTGGTTATTATTATTTTAAAGTGTTATATGTCACAAAATTAACCAAATTTCTCTGTCAATTGCCATTTTGAGGTCTTGTTGTTTACAGACATTTCTTTGCTCTAATGCTTTTGCAAAATGTTTCAACTTCAAAAAAATTCATAAAAAAGACTGACATTTACACTGGAGTACAGGTTTCTGATAAAGTTTCTGATAATAAAACTGAAATGGGTAAGAAATTACAGAAATCTGTTAGAGAGACTGATCACTTCATAAAGCTGCTAACAAAAAGATTGAGATCAAGAATTGATTACACAAGACTAAATAAACTGATAAAGATGATTATAATTTTTATGATTTTTCATTTAAAGTATTGCTAAATTTTTAATGTTTTTTTTTCAGATTTAAAGAAAACTTTTTCTCTTTTCTCCAGAGCTAGCTATGACATAACAATTCGATAAATGATACATTTATAAACAAAATTAAAATATTTCTCTTTTTCTCTCTACCTGATCCCTCCAAAATTTAAAAACTCTTAGTGAGTAAATATTGTTGTTTTCATGGCAATATAGTTATTTACATAAGTTCAATAAAAATCTGTTCTCCTTATAACAAGACACAATTAAAAACACTAGTTATATTACCAAGGCTGTGACTAAAACATCATATTTACGATATAACCATACAGCTTTTGAAAAATAAAGATTAGACTTTATAACATAAAGCCACATAAAAATATTGGCCTAGTACCTTCTGTTCCAAACAACACTTACCAAGATAAATAAAAAAGTCACTTATCTGACAAGTACAAAAAACCTCAAAATATTTTAGAAAAACCTCAAAAAAAAATTCACCCAAATCTATAGAAATTACAGACAAAGTCTGATGACAAAATCCTTGGCTTGGCTTTCCTGGCCTAGAGAGGCCTTTAAAGTTAAATCTGAAATTCCTTATAAAAAGTTCCAACAAAGCAGATTTAAAAGAGCCTATGTGATCAATTGCTAGGCTTACTATACTTATATAAATAATTGGGCCAACTCTATTAGATCTAGACTTATTTTACAAACTAGTTAGTTTTATTTTGACTATCTTTGATAAAAATGAGGGTGATTTAAAAAAATTATATTTCAATAAAAACTATAATATACATTTAAAGATATTAGATCCTAGTTTTGTTAATTGTCTTTTAAGGTTTTTGTTTTATATCTATTGACTAGACTAGATCTTGATTTCTTCTAGTCTCCTAAAATATCTGGTTACAGATGTCCAAACTAACGTTTTTGATTTTTTCCATCATTTTCATTTAAAATCACTAAAAACTAAACCTGCCCTTTTTCCTAAAGCCTTACAAACTAAAGCTGATAAACTTGATATAAACTTAAGAGATGACCTAACGACACCATCAGAGACATTTTAAACTACAAAAGATACTTTGACGCTGACATCTAAAAATCATCTTAACTGACTGTCCTCTGACCTCAAAAACTGGTTTACAATTTACTCCAACCATTAACCTTGTTTTTCTTTTGTTTACATAAAAATACCTCTATCAAATACTTGAATGCTTGCTTCCATAATATAGGCATAACCTTGAGAGCCCACCTATATCACCACCTTCTAAAATAAACTTAATTAAACTGATCTATTATCAAGACTAAAAAATTTGTTCGGTGAGATAAAACAATCTACCAACTCGGTTTCCAGACTATAAAACTTCTTTAAGTTTCAAAAAGACTGTGAAACTTTTAGTTTCAAAGGCGGGACTGTGGGAGATCAAGATTTGGCCATCCTAAAATATATCTCTTTACCTTGATTGTTTTCTCTGAGGGACATTTGACCTCCTCCACTAACTACCTAAAAAATTTGACATGGTGGCTCCTCCCTGGAACAGATCTATCATGATGGCTATAAAGATAATGTAAGATAGAGGTTACAATAAAAAAGGCACCAACAAGCCCCTCTTATCAGAAGTTCTGTCTCTCTGGCCACATTCTCTAGATGGCCCTGCGAGGAGTTGCCAGACAATCATTTACATTTATAAGGAAAATCTCCATTTCTAAAGGTATCTCCCTCTCTGTTTTAGAAAGGGGGGGATGGCCTCATTTCTAGAGGCTTATCAATGTAGAAGGTGAGGCATTAAATCTACATAATAACCTTACTCTTGTTTACTGTGCTTTAGTGGTAATCTCCTATAACTGACTCTCCCCACCCCAACATCCTCCTTTGTCATTGGCTGAACATGGTATTTAAGACGAAAATTTCTGTTACTGTGTTAAAAAACGCAGTGTCCCTGCTTTCTCCCATGTATACATGTTATTAAACTTGATATTATTTTCTCCTGCTAACCTGTCTTGTTAATTATTTGCCCATCCATAAGAACCTTAAAAAAAAAGGGCAGAGGGAGAGTCTCCCTCTTCCCCCGACACTAATGAGTCCATCTTGTCAAGTTCAGGTCTGTCTAGCCAAAAGTCATTCATGTATATGGTAAGATTTACTTCATTTTTTTAACAAAGATAAAATGATGAATGGATTTTTGTATTTTTGCCTGTTTCATCTATAAAGATCTTACGTTACAATTTAATAGCTTCAACCTGCTACAATAATTTAAAGAGCCTTTTGAAGCTTGTAATATGCCACGTCCAACAGGATCTAGTAAAAAAATCAGTAGTTCACAATCCGAAAAAGCTCATTTATATTCATTACCAACAATACTTACACTTCAAAGACACTAATAACCAACGTATCATTTGTTCCTACTGCAGAATTTAATAGGTTGTTAAATTCTCGTATCATCCAAAAGCATAATTAGGATGCTATCATTAAAATCTATTTTTTTATCAGAAATATTAAAACTAATGATTATTAAAACTAATGGCAACTAACGACCTGTTTTCTTTCCCTATGGTTTATCTTTTCTAGAATATCATATAAATGAATCCTACCGTATTTGGCCTTTTGACTTTTCACCCTATCAGTCAAATCAAAATTTGAACATTCCTGTTCTATGAGCTTTCCAAATCTAAATTCTTACAATTGTAAATGAATATAGAGACAAAACATACACTACATATTACTTCTAAAAACCTCCTCCTTATCCGAGTTCAATTCTATCACCAACTGCCAAGAAAAATCTTTCCACTGATACCAAAATTCCCTACACATTGTGTCAATCATCAATTGATCAGTCATCAGTCTATATTAACAGAATGTGAGTTATTATTAGGAAGCTACATAATTTGCACCAAAGATTGTTTAAAGCTCCTTTCATTAAATGCAGTTTACAATAACTCACAGGCTTCAAAGTTCGCCTTGCAAATATACAGTCAACTATCAGAAACTATTAATGGGATTAGGCTTTTCTATAAAAGTGGTCCCAAGGAAGTAGGAATATTTATTTGTTTAAAGAACGCAATGAGGAGCCCAATAGCCTGAGCAGAGTCAGACAGAGGAGCGCTGACCTCAGGCCATCTTATGAAGGGCCGTGTTCACCAGGAGATATCCCGACCTGGCCTAGACAGGGTCCTGGGTGGCACGAACTCACGGGCTCCTCCAGAGGGCAGGCGACTCCCTGCCGCCCACTGCACCTCTGCTGGGTGGGCAGGAGGCCCCACTGTGGTGAGGCCCCGCCAAGGCAGAGGGACCGGCCTGCCAGGCGGCGCTCCTCTGTTCCTCCAAGGGACAAAGTTGGGCTCCCCCGCCTGGAGCAGCCCTCCTGCAGCTCCGGCCCCCGTCCCCAACACTGCGCTCCCGCCATCTGCAGCGGAGATCTCCACACCGAGCCTGCTGCCCACCGCTTACCTCGGCGCCGCTCCTGGCCAGCGTTCCTCCACACTGCATAAAGGAGAGCTCCCCAGGGCTGAAAATCCTGGAAGAAGGATCCAGAAATCACCAATCCCCCCACACAAACCTCCGAGGTAGCCACGTCCACACCAGGGATCCCGCCTCCAGTGCACACGATCCGGGGCTCTCCAGCTCGCCGGCCCCTCTGCTGCTTTGAGCGCCCGTCCTAGGCATGCTCAGGCGTCTCCGAGGATTCAATGGGAACTGCTGGGGTGGGCGCAGGAGGGGTTCGGGACTGAGGTGTCCCTGAGAGGGAGAGGGGGAGCAGGCTTGTCCCTCTGCAGCTCTTGACTCTGCTGTCCCTGGATGACCGTCAGCTCCTGGAGAAGATCTGCCTTCCCTTGAGGCGGCTCCTCCTGTCCTGAGAAGTGTGTCACATGAACTAACATTTGTTTCAAAAAGAACGATGACATCCTTAACACCTGATGTGTCATGTCCCCAGAAGAATTCTCTGCTTCCCCAGAAAATTGACAGCAAGCAGCTGGGACTGTGTTCTGACCCAGGAAGGAAGGATGCTGAGGGCACAGCTGTCTCCCCTCTGCCGACTCCTTCCCCTGATTTGTGGCCCTGATGGGGCTATAGCGTTGGGGACTCCTGCAGGTGACAACGCTCAAGTGTTTGCCCATGGTATTACATTTCTTATGATTTCTTGGTTAAAACGGGAAGCTAGCTGTCAGTTTTTCCGACGATTTCACTCGCAGAAATGTCTTTGGACAAAGAAGTTTGCTTAATTTCTGATTTTTATATTCAATAACAATAATTAAATACTTTTTTTCTTAATCTCATTGGCATGCTAAAACAAACAAGTCACTTGGTTTTCACCAAATTGGCCACATTTTCATTAAAACTTTGGGAGTATCGCTGTTTGAGGTAAAGAAAGCATTTGGGAAGAACAATTATCTTCAGATAGTATCTTCGCAGATAAATGTACAAACACATAGTTATGAGCCCTTTTGAGGGGCCTGGGAAATCCAGTTTGAGTTCTACAATGGATCATCTGAACGTTCAATTAGTAATTTTCTGAGGAGTTTACAAGTAAATGTTCATGTCGCCTTCAAATAGGTCTGGTGATTTAAATGAAGGTTGAGCTTAATGATAAAAGTTTTCAAGAGACTGAGAAATATTAAGTCAATGTACTAAAAACAAAAAGGTGCAAATCAAAATAAAGCCTGACATTATCCTCTTTAAAACAGAGTCACAGTAGCACTATTGTCAAGGTATGAGAAGGAATAGAAATGCTTTATAAAGTCAATTCTTCACTTCCAAAGGACGCAAGGTGACATTCTAGAAGTCTCCACAGTCTTTCACTCATCTAGATTAAAATTGCTCAATTTATATTTTAAAGACTAATGAATCTGAGGGCAAAATATTCAAGGTCAGTGTTTAATTGTTTTTCATTGTTGCAAAGTACATGGGTATAAAGTGTGGCTGAAATCCATGGTCTTGGAGAATAAAAATATATAGAACTTATTTATCACTCTCACAGCATGTCCTGACTTAATCCTACAAATGTCCCAAGAGTAAAACCTCAGTGAATTCCGTTCTGTTCTTCGATATCACATCTTTCCTTCATAATGAATATTCTCAAATTAGGCTCTAGCTAGTAATTATGTTCCTTATGCAAATATGCAATAAAGAAGAATCCATGCGTGATTAAATTTCGCTCAAGAGGACTACTTAGAACCCAAATTTGTTCTTTGCTTTGTTTTTCTTTATCGATTTCTTTCTTTCTCCTCAGCGGAGTCGGCAGATAGATGACACAGAAAGCTGAGAGACTGGAGGGCAGTGTCTTGAAGAATGTAGGATTTCCTAATCTTCCAGATCTTTTTTATATTTCAAATTCTACGATTTTTCTACTTATATAGGGGTTCATTTTTTTCATTATTTCTAATAGTGATCATAATAGTGAGACTAACAAAACTTAGCACTTGTGGAACTTTTTTCATCATAAAAATTTATGTTATTTTGACAATTGTTAATATATTAAAAAGCGACTAAGAGCTAATCTGATGCTCAGAGGATTTTTAGGGTAGTGAGACTGTTCTGTGCACAATGGGGGCTACATGTCACTATATGTGTGTCAAAACCCATGGAACTGTACAACACAAAGTGTTACCCTTAAACTAGAGACTGTAGTTCATAACAACATTTCAATATTGTTCACTCATTATAACAAACGTATCACGCTAATGCAAGGTGTTAATAATAGGGCAAACGGGGTTTGGGAGAGAGGAGAGAGGCAGTGTGGTGGGTGTATGGAGCTCTATGTACTATCTGTTCAATTATCTGTAAATCTAAAACTGTACTTTTAAGCATAAAGTTTTTTAAAGTTTTTTTGAAAGGCAACGAAAGGTAAGCTAACACTGTAGGGCATCTATTTTGTGCAGAAGGGCAAGGAAGAAGTTGAAATGATTTAAAAAGTTCACTTTGTGAAGGTTTGAATTGTGTTGTGTTTCTGAAGGCTTAGACAAGGGTAGGACATAGAATTTGAGACATGGATGAAATAAAGGAGAAGGAAGACATCAGCGTGATCAGACCTGATCAATTAAATTTAGGACAAATTACTAAATTGGATGGATTTGTTTTTATTTTCTTTGCTTTTTAGAAACCTTACACCTTTCTATGAAAGCCACATGTGCACAGTGTCCACAGGTATGTTTCCTACCGAGCGGCACCTGCTTCTCTCCCTCTGCATCTTCTATTTCCTTTCCCCCTCCTCTCACTACCTCTGACTGATGGTCGCTGTTTCTATCTCCCTTCCTTACTCTCCCTCTCTCCTGTTTGTTTGTTTGTTTGTTTCCTTTATCTTTGTGTTTTCTTCCTGCTCTTACACATCAGACTAACCATAACCTTCCTGATCATTGTTTAGTTCCACTGAAAGAACTCAGTGGATTCCATCAAGAAATGACCGATCAGTGTTCTGGGAAAAAATTCTCTATTTCAGCTACTTCACCCTGAATCTGAAGCAGGAAAATTTCTTGAATGTTGAATCAATTTTTTATATTTTTTTCTTTTTTGAATCGACATTTCAGAGCTCCTGGTCATATTGGAAAAATTCCCTGAGATGGCTGCCTGGAGTTGAGCCATAGGAGTTCTTCCTATGGCCATAAAGAGGAATCCTTATTTTGGCCATGGGGCCTCAGGAGAAGCCCTCGTGAGAGAGGAATCTTTGCTAACCCTATGTTGTACCTAGGACTGGCTTCTCCTAAGACAGTGGTTCCTGAACTCCAGTGTGCATTAGAACCGTGTGGAGGTCCCCTACAACACAGAGTACTGAGCCCATCCCAGAGTTTGTGATCCAGCAGGATGGGGGGACCAGAGAATTTACGTCTCCGATCGTTTCCCAGGTGATGCTGCTGACCAGCCACACATTGAGAACCACCGGCTTAGAAACTCTAGGTTTCAAAGGATGCTTTGCTTGAGCAGACAACCAAAAGTATCAAAATCGTAATCAAGATTCATCAACAACTTGAATGTGTTGGCATTTGGATCTAGAGGCTCCTGAATTTTCAGGGGCTAAAGCAAACATTAATCTGAGTTCAGGGTTTGTGACTCTCCTAAGTGTCACACAATTCCTTTGCTTGCTTCCCTTGAGCCCTACCTGGCTGGGAAAGAATATTAAAAACAAAGCCAGCTTTGATTATTTAATCCTCAGTCAATTAAGACATTTTTGAGTGAGGTTTTTTTGACAGAATAGCCAAATTTACTTACACTATTGGAAACGAATTATTACTGATAACAATGGTTATTTACTAAGGTCCCAATGTGTCTCAAGCCCTTTACATACTTTTATTTCTCTGCTTCTCAGAGCCCTACGGGATCCCAGGTGTTTACTCTTTCTCCACAACTCCTCTAAGGAACCCCCCAGAGCACACTCATAATTGACCTCACCATGCCTTCTCTCATTTAATTTAACAGTAGATTAAAATTACAGAAGAAACTTGAAGGGATCTTGAGCCCCAGCAGGAGAAGGTCTAAAGTCTACCCAGGACAAATGGCTTAATGTTTGTTTCTGACAAGTTTCCAGGGACAAAGACTCCACAACCTCCAGAAACCAGTTCTGTGGATTATTAATATCTCTAATCAATGATATAAATTAATTGTTTTTTTATTTATTGGTTGATTGTCTGCTATATTACTTGCCATATAATAAAATTTTTCTTTGTGTTATTTAAATAATTTTCACTTTATATCCACCTTTTAAATTTAGCCTTCTCTGGACTTCCTCATACATTGAAGATGGTAATTGTCACATATTAACATTTTCCTCTTCAGTTAGGATAACCTCAGTTTCTTTACTGTGTTAAAAATATTTAATAAGTGTAGTGCTTTTTTTCTCCAGTTCTTCTCTAGGTTCAACTTATTGGGTAGTATAGCGGAAAGATGTCTTCAGAGGTACTGTGTGGTAAAGAATCTTCTCTGTATTGTATTCAATGTGAATAAAATCTCTATTAGTTTTGTGTTCAGTCTAATCTAGAATCTGAACCTTTCCTTCCTTCCTCCCTCTATTGTCTGGAATAGTTAATAGTCCCAGACCTAGAGTTTTGCTTGTGGAAAGTGTTTGTTGTTTTTGTTGGTTAGTTGGCTTGACGTTTTAACAATTCAATTTATTTAGTAGATATGTGAGTTTTCCTATTTTATGTTATTTTTTGTGTCAGTTTCAGTATATTGGTTTTTTATAAAGTGAATTTTGACCTTTGTTGTCTAATTCACAGTCCTAAGTATTTCACAAAATGGTGTATCTCGTTAAAATCTAAGCATTCTGTAGAGATTTCTTCTTATTTGATTTCTTTTTTTTTAAGCAGGAGAAAATAATACCAAGTTTAATAACATGTATACATGGGAGAAACTCAGAAATGAGCAACTCGTACCTCTGTCTAAGCTGCCCCCTTAAGTATTGCAGTTAAAGACGAGGAAGCTGTTGGGGGTGGGTAATGTTCTTGGACCTCAGAGGGCAAGAGGCAACTCACATGGAGATAGAAATGCAAATGTTTGCTTGACAACTCTTCTCAGGGTCATCTATAGATAATGTGGTCAGGGAGAGATAGAGTTTTTGATAAAAGGGTCTTGGTGCCTTTCCTGTTGTAAGCACTATCCTACATTATCTTTACAGCCATCATGATACTAACTCCTTCCTGAAAAAGATCTTTTGCTTTAAATTCTTTAGGCAGTTTGGGAGGGGAAACTCAAATATTCTTCCTGAGTTCTCTGAGTCCTTATTGTCTTCAGCTAGAAATATTCTGCATACCAGAGTGGTGCCTCCTGGGGTAGCTTGCCCTAAGCACCATCAGTTCCCTCCTCTGAAACTTCCCTAGAAGATTCACAATCATTTTGAAAATTAAAGAAGTTTCATAGTCCAGAAGCTGAGTTGGTAGATTGTTTCATCTCACTGAACACATTTCTTAGTCCTGATAATAGATCAGTTCAATTAAGTTCATTATAGAAGGTGGTGATGCTGCTGGGCTCTCAAGGTTACTCCTATATTGTGGAAGCAAGCAATCAAGTATTTAATGGAAGCATTTCTATGTAAACGAAAGAAAAACAAGGTTAATGGTTGGAGCAAGTTGTAAAGCAGTTTCTGAGTATAGGGGAAAGCTAGTTAAGAAGATTTTTAGATGTCAGCATCAAAGCATCTTTTGCAGTTTAAAATGTCTCTGATGATGTCATCGGGTAATCTCTTAAGTTTATATCAAGTCCATCAGCTTCAGTTTGTAAGGCTTCAGGAAAAAGGGCAGGTTCAGTTTTTAGTGATTCCTAATGAAAATGATGGAAAAAATGAAAAACGTTAGTTTCGACATCTGTAGCCAGATATTTTAGGAGACTAGAAGAAATCAGGATCCAGTCCAGTCAACAGATATAAAACAAAAACCTTAAAAGACAATTAACAAAACTAGGATCTAATATCTGCAAATGTACACTATGTTTTTTACTGAAATATAATTTTTCTTTCTAAGATCACCCTCATTTTTATCAAAGATAGACAAATTAAAACTAAGTAGTTAGCAAAATAAGTCTAGTTTCAATAGTGTTGGCCCAATTATTTACATAATTACAGCAAGAGTAGCAATTGCTCACATAGGCTCTTTTAAATCTGCTTTGCTGGAACTTTTTGTAAGGAATCTCAGATTGAACTTTAAAGGCCTCTCCAGACAAGAAAAAACAAGCTAAGGATTTTGTCATCAGACTTTGCCTGTAATACCTACAGATTTGGGTGAATTCCTCACTTCCGAGGTTCCCCCAAAATATTTCGAGGTTCCTTGTGTTTGCCAGAGAAGTGACATTCTTTACTTATCTTGGTAAGTGCTGCTTGGAACACAAGGTACCAGGCCAATATTTCCACGTGTCTTTCTTCCATAAAGTCCAATCTTCATTCCTCAAAAGCTGAATGGTTATATCACAAATATGATCTTCCAGTCACAGCTTTGGTAATATAACCAGTGTTTCCAATTGTGTCCTGTTATAAGGAGAACAGATTCTTATTGAACTTATGCAAATAACTATATTGCCATGAAAACAACAATACTCACTTACTAAGCGTTTCCAAATTCGAGGGATCAGATAGAGAGAAAAAGATAAATATTTCAATTTTACTTACAAAAATATCATTTACCAAATTGTTATAAGTCATAGCTAGCTCAGGAGAAAAGAGAAAAAGTTTTCCTTAACTTTGAAAAAACAAAACATTAAAAATTCAGCAATACTTCAAATGAAAAATCATAAAAATTATAATTATCCCTATCAGTTCATTCAGTCATGTGTAATCCATTCTTGATCCCAATCTTTCTGTTAGCAGCTTCATGAAGTTATCAGTCTTTCCATCAGATTTCTGTAATTTCTTACCAAGTTCAGTTTTATGATCAGAAAGTTTGTCAGAAACCTGTACTCCAGTGTAAATGTCAGAGTCCTTTCCATGAATTTTTCTGAAGTTGAAATATTTTGCAAAAGCATTAGAGCAAAGAAATAAGTCTGTAAACAACAAGACCTCAAAATGGCAATTGACAGAGAAATTTGGTTAATTTTGTGACATACAACAATTTAAAATAATAATAACCAGAATTATGACTGATAATCAGGATAGATCAGAATATCAGTAATGTTATACAATTTTAAAACAACTATGTCAATAACATTTGCCCACATAATAGCACCTAAGCAGACTTATCATCACTTGTCTGACAATGCTTTCCATGTAATTTAACATACTGAATAAGACTAATAAATTTAGTATCTTTCCCCTTATAGGAAGAGAGCAAATTTCTTTGAGAAATTCCAGGGCCCTTTGAAAATTCTCAAAGAAAAAAAGTAAAAAAATGACTTTATTTAAGATATGAATTTTGGGGAGCTTGTCAAAAATAGAAAACGTTAAAGCAAAGAGAGCATTAACAGTCCAACAACCTTAATATAGAGACCTCAGTTTTTCGAACACAGGAAATTATTTTAACATTTTTTTTTCTGTCTTTTAGGTAGACTTACCCAAAAGTAAAGAAAAATCTTTTATAACCTCTTTATCAAGTTCAAGAAAATTATCCTTTTAAGAGAAAGAAGACCAAATTATAATTTTGTACTAGCTTCCTTCTGATATTAAAATTCATTTACTTAATTAAATTCATTTCAATCTTAGCCAACTTGACCATACAAAAACTCCTTTTCCAGAATTCCTCTTCCACAAACCTATAACTTTCTTTTTACATTCAGAATTTGTCCCATGTCTTTCTTTTCCCTCCTAGTACTTGAAGACAAATTTATCTTTCTTAATCAATCAAAAAAAATATCTCCAGTCTTTGTTTCTTCTTTATACATCTTACTTTCCTTGTACACAGACATATTTTTCTTAATATTTAGTAGCTTCAATCACATATACTAATTAGAAATTTTAACTCTTCGAAACCCCAATTTGTAAGTAAAAACTAAGTAAACCATTACAAACTTTCTTTTACATTGGTATATTGTGGCTTGGAAAATTTATAAACACTTCATAACTTCTAGAAATATGTTACTTTATAGTACAATCTTTTAATAAAACATGTTTACCAATAGACCCAAAACACCTTTTAGTTTTCCTGTAACGAAAAGACAAAAGTATACAAAAGTACATTTACCAATCAATGTCTAATATATTATCTCATTTGGAAATGATGATACTCAGTGAATTTTTATCACAAAATTTAGCAAAACTCTAAAGTTTTATGTCACCGAAAAGATTTTGGAAGCTGTAACCACCGTAACGCATAATTATTATTTAAAGTTAGCCCAGCATTCATCTTTTTCACAACTATTTAGTTACTTGTTCCCAATAATTATTTAGATTGCCTATAAGACTTCATAAGACATTAGATAAAATTAGCCATCATTTAAATTACTATTTTTGTTAACCAGTTCTGTAATAGAAATAACATCAGTGTTTTGTACAAAAGTTCATGTAAATTTCATCACCTCTTATACCTTTAAACATAGTTATCATTAAGATTTTTATCAATAGGTCTTGGTCTTCTAATTTTGGACAAGGGAAGCATTCCCAGTCAGACATTTTAAAACATACTCAGGCAAAGTTGATGTAACCTCTTTATATAAAATTAGCTCAAACATTCCAACCTTTATAATCTTATCAACACTTACACATTTACATGTTCTCAATTCAATTGTAACCTGAGTCAAGGTCTTAAGGCTATTTAAATTTTTCCCTTCCTTTCTCTGGCCTTTTTTTAGGTACCAATTAAACAATTGTGTGAGAGCTCTCAAAATATATTTTTTTCCCCCAATTTAGAAGTTTTCCCAATTCAAAGGATCTGTCGTCGGGCCATTGACGTGTAGGATCTTCATTTGTATATTTATTCCAATAGTGACTTGATCCAATAAGCCTTTTTAAGGAAAGACCCAGAGGTAACTTTCCAGGCTTAGAATAAATCTTTACCGTGGACGCAAGAGGCGTCCCTGGTGAGGGCGCAGATGATGTAGCCACCATGATCCACAGAATTCACTCCCAAAGATATTCAGAGAAAGTAAAGACCTTCATTGCACAGGCGGTAAGGATGGTGTAGTGAAAACGGTGTCTCCGGTCTCCCACAGTAGTGTGGGACGCCTCCAGTCACAGACCCGCTAATCTGTGACACCAGGCAGGCGATACTGGAATGGGATTTTTCCAGCACTAACAAGCAACAAAGGTTAAGACGACAAAAGCCCTTATGGACTGGGCCCTTTATGACAAACTCCCCTGAGAGCTTGACACAGCCGGACAAGAGACCGGTCGGAACCCCAGTCTACTCGACTGGTCACCAAGGGGCACCCCAGTAAATGCACCTTCCGTATGGTGGAGACCAAGGAGAATATTCTCACTTGGCACAAAGCCAAGTTGTCTCAGGACACAGAACAAGACAGAAGGAAAAACCTCATCCGGTTTTTTTCTTATGTGCACAATGACAGCTTTAGCCACGCCTTAGGTCTCTTGGAGTCAGAATAATACCTGGAGGGGAGGTGCCGTGGGGTTGGGGACTGTGTGCTTTACAGAGTACCTCGTCATGGCATGGACATTTTCTTACAGTTGGCGGGGGACGTGTGTCGTCTACCCCGTTCTGTGACCCAAATTATCGTGTCACGGGAGTCTTCTGAAAGTGGCGAGCGCCCTAATGGCTCTTAACTTCTTGACCCATGCCCACCAAATTTGCAGACTTTTTGGCTTCCAAAATGACCTTCGCAATGGCCTTCGCTTTCTGTGCATATTAACCCACAGCAAAGTTTGTCTAAATAGACGCCAGTTTGGTGAGACCCGCAAACTCACCAGTCTGGGGGGCCGTCCCGGACAGTAGGCTTATGAGGCCTATGCCTGTGTCCTACCCTACGGTATTTCCTTCTTATGACACACGATACAAAAGACAAAGACCAAAGAGAAAAACAGAGACTATCTCTGGGAGGAAAATGGATCAAGATCAAAACCAAGAGTACTCTATCAAATTTACCAGAATCACTAAAAGCACAAGAAACTCGTTTCCCAAATATTTTCTCCTGCCAATCTAAATTTAGAAAGAGAAAATATTTCTCAGCACTTCCTTCCACCAGACTCCACAGGTAGAGATTCCAGGAGGCTGACGTGGTAAGAAGTCTTACGTTTTGCTGGCTTTTGTCAGGGGTTCCCGTATTTCATCCCCTACAGTAATCCAGGGAGAAGGCATTTCTTCCAGCCAGAGAACGCAACTTGCCAGCCAGTGTAGCCCCACATTGGGCGCAAAAACTCTTATTTGATTTCTGATACTGGTGATTTGTGTTTCATTTCTTTTTTTTTTTCCTTAATAAATTTTGCTAGTGGTTTATTAACTTCATTAATATTTTTAAAAATAACTTTTAGCCTGATTTGTTTCTTTAATATTTTTCTATTTCATTGATTCTTATCTTTATTATTGTTTCCATTCTGTACTTTTTCCAGTGTGATTCTCCTTTAATTCTTAAGACAGAAGCTGAGATTATGGATTTCCTGTCTTTCTTCCATATTCATACATTCATTAAAGGCTACACACCATTGCCTTCTAAGCACAGATGTAGCTGCTATCTCTTGTCTTCTCTAGTGTATTTCTAAACTCTGTGCTGCAAGCCATGTCTGTCCCATAGGATCTCCAGCCCATGAGCCTGCAACAATGCCAACCTTCGTGTGTCTCCATCCCTCTACCTGAAGCTGATATCTTCTGTCCAGTGTCACCCTCTCATATGATTGTAGCCCACGTCTGACCTTTTGTGTTGTCAAGGTTTTCTCTCCCCTCTGTCCATACCACCTCTCAAAAGTCTCCATTCCTTGTTCCTGTAGCCCATGGCAACCCATATGAGTCTCCATTCCATCTCTCTAAAACCTATGTCAGACACCTAATTTCTTTCTCTCACATACTTGCAGCGGATATCTTTCCTCGAGTGTCTCTATCTCCTGTGCCCACATTTGATACCAGACCTCACATGTCTCTCTCACTCCATGTGTCTGCATCCCTTTCCATCCCTGAGTGTGCCTGTCAGCTGTGCTTCGGCCCATGCCAGCTCGTGTTTGTCTACGTTCTCTATGTCTCCAGCCCATCTAGACAACCATTGTTTTCATCTACTCTTCCTTTAGGCCCTGTCTGAACTCGTGTGTTTCCTTACCCTGTGCCTGTAGCCCATGTGTCCCTCAAGTATCTTCACCCAGTGTCCAACACTTGGGTGTCATTCACCTGTTAAAGGATATCATGGTTCTTTCTAGGTTTTGGTCATTGTGAATAAAGTTGCTTTTTAGATGTTCTTAGGGGTCTGTGTGTGGATGTGTATTTTCACGGTAGTTGGAGAAATACACTGGTGCACAATTGGTGCATCATATAGTGACACTATACTTAGCTTCACAAGAATTAATAAGATGTCTTCTTAAGAGGTTATACTATGTGTATTCCCACCAGCAATGAATGAGATTTCCTATTGTCCCGCATCCTCACCAGTAATTAGTATTGTCAGTTTTTGGTTTTTAGCTATTCTACTAGAAGAGTAGAGTATCTCATTAGTGTTTTAATTTGCTTTTTCTTAATGCACAATGGATTTTATTTTCCAATAATTCCTTGTTGTTGTGCAATTTACATATGCTTATTTCCCATGTATATGTATATATTTTTGGTAACTTTTCTATTCATATTTTGGTCTATTTATTTTAATTTGGGGAGTTTGTTTTCTTGTTGCTGCGTTTGACTGGTTCTTTGAATAATTTGCATGCAAGTCTTTCTGCAGATATGTGTTTTACAAATGTATTATCTTAGTCAGGAGTTTGTATTTCCACTCTGTGAATGCTGTCTTTCCCAGATTGGAGAATTTAAATTTAATCAAGTCCACATGATCAATTCATTTCTTCATGGATTGTGCTTTTTAGGTTGTATATGAAAACAAGTCATCAAACTATAAATCATGAAGATTTTCTCTTATTTCCCAGTATGATTTTTGTAGTTTTGTATTTTAAATTTAAGTTGATGAGTGATTTTGAGTACATTTATTTCTAAGGTGCAAAATTTGTGTCTTTGTTCATTTATTTCCATAGGGTCGTCCTTTTGTATCACCACCATGGTTGATGATGACTAGAGACTAAAAGACTAAAGACTAAAAATCTATTATTTTTTATGTTGGAGTGCATTTATTGTCATGACCAAGATCAAGTTGTCTGTACTTGCAGAGATCTATGTGTGGACTTTCCATGTTTTTTCATTTACCTCTGTGTCTATTCATTTTAAATCATCACTGTCTCTTGATTATTCTAGTATTGTAAAATAGCACAGTCTCTTGACTTTGTAATTAATCTTGAAATTGAGAAGTGTGAGTTCATCAATTTACTCTTCATCAGGATTGTCTATCTGACAAAGAAAATCTGTATGTCTGTGTTATATACAATGTTGAAAACTAACAAGCTTAAATAAGCTTTTATTTACCAAATATTATTTCATATCATGTTAACTGGAAAAACATTTGGATTTAGAAATAATTTTTCTAAGCACTTACTTCAAGTTAACTGAACAGAGCTCTTAATTTTGACCATACCCTCCAGAGGTAAAATACCGTTCACATATAACATACATGTAGACAGACACATATAAAGAAGAGACAAATGTTGGCGCTGACCCTGTGGCTTAGTGGTTAAGTGTGCAAGCTCTGCTATTGGCGGCCCGGGTTCATATCTCGGGCGGACACTGACGCACCGCCTCTCTGGACATGCTGAGGCTGCGTCCCACATACAGCAACTAGAAGCCTGTGCAACTATGACATACAACTATCTACTGGAGCTTTGGGGAAGAAAAAAAGGAGGAGGAATAGCAATAGATGTTAGCTCAAAGCTGGTCTTCCTCAGCAAAAAGAGGAGGATTAGCAAGGATGTTAGCTCAGGGCTGATCTTCCTCCCAAAAAAAAAAAGAAAAAAGAAAACCGGTACTCAACTCGGCCTGTCAGTGGCAGTTTGGTGAGAAACTGAAGAGCCAGATTGTATGTATAACTGAGATCAAATTGTATTTGTCTTTCTCTGTCTCAGTAATTTCACTTAGCATAATGACCTCAAGGTCCATACATGACATCGCAAATGGCAAGATTTTTTTTTTCTTATTGCTGAATAATATTCCATTGTAAATATGTACCACATTTTCTTTCCTTTTTTTTGTGAGGAAGATCAGCCCTGTGCTAACATGTGCCAATCCTCCTCTTTTTGCTGAGGAAGACTGGCCCTGGGCTAACATCCGTGCCCATCTTCCTCCACTTTGTATGGGACTCCATCACAACATGGCCTGACAAGTGGTGAGGCAGTGCACTCCCAGAATCTGAACCCCGGGCTACCACAGCGGAACACATGCACTTAACCACTATGCCACCAGGCTGGCCCATACTACATTTTCTTTATCCACTCATCTATTGATGGACATTTAGGTTGTTTCCATATCTTAGCTATATAAATAATGCTGTAATAATCACAGGGGTGCATATATCTTTTCAAGTTAGTGTTTTCATTTTTTTCGGATAAATACACTGAAGTGTATCTATTTATAATTTTTTCAGGAACCTCCACTGTCTTTTCCATAGTGGCCACACCAATTTAAATTTAAATTCCCATGAACAGCGCACAAGGGTTCCCTTGTCTTCACATCCTTGCCAACACTTAGTATCTCTTAAGGATGATCACCATCCTTACACGTGTGAGATGATAGCTCTTTCTGGTCTTGATTTGCATTTCCCTGATGATTAGTGACATTGATCTCCTTCTCATGTATGTGTTGGCCATTTGGATGTCTTCTTTGGACAAATGTCTACTTAGTCTTTTGCCCATTTTTCGATTGGATTGCTTTTTTCTTATTGGGTTGTATGAGTTCTTTATAAATTTTCTTATGGGTTGTAAAAGTTTTTTATAAATTTTGGATATTTAACCCTTTATCTGATACGTGGTTTGTAAAATTTTTCTCCCAGCCTTTTGATTTTGTTCGTTGTTTCTTTTGCTGGTCAGAAGCTTTTAAGTTTGATGTAGTCCCATTTGTTGATTTTTTCTTTTGTTGTTTGCGGTTTTGGTGGGCTATCCACAAAATCATTCCCGAGACCAATGTCGAGGAGCCTCTTCCCTATGTTTTCTTCCAGAAGTTTTACAGCTTCAGGTCTGAGAATGCACAAAAGGCCGGGAGGAGCAATGTCCCTTTTTTTCGCAGCTGAACAGATTCAGTCTCTCATTTCTCTATCAAGCAGTTTTTTTCAGACCTTATAAACACAATTCTTTCCAATTTTAAGCCAAATTAAAAAGGTCAGCCTGCCCCATTCACTTCAAAAGTGCCCTCTAGGCTCCTCTGGTCTAGGATATACCCCCTGGGTTTCTCTTTCCTAGGAATGTTCCCCTGGGTTCCTCTGACCTAGGGTATGTACGGGTACCCCCTTAAGACACCTAGCCTTAAGACTGGAAAACAGCTCAAATAAATTCTGAACTGTTGACTTACAATAAGGAGGTCTGAGTTTCAGGAGAACTCACAGGGATCACCTGAAGAATGCACTGATCTGGGGGGCATAATGGGCCCCTATTGGTACCCAATGCCACTTCAGTGTAGATTCTAGGTGGTCTCTGGTGGGTTTCTCTGAAATCCTGCCATGACTACACCAACAAATGTCTACGTCAATAATCCATAGTCAATCTATAAATCAAAATTGGAGTGAGTTTATTATGAGCCAACTTTTGAGGACTGTGCCCCTGGGCCTTCCTTCCCTAAGGAAGGAAGGGCACCAAAGAAGTGGGGGTGTACAGAGTGGTTATATAGGGTCAAAGAGCATGTATCACATAGGATTGTAATGTCCCTTTTACTATAGCGACAAGATCACCCTGTCAGATTGCCTGGCCAGAATAGCTATTGATGGACACAGCAGGGAGCAGGTCTGCTATCTCGATGGGCTTGGCTGGGTCAGATCTGTTGTCTCGAACTGGGTCGTCACAGGATGACTGCAGCAACCAAATCCTAGCTTAGGGAGAAATGCTCATCCTTAAGGTAATGTCAATGAGGGGGAAGTTGCATCCTTATCTTAAGGGCATTTACTCTTCTCTTTGGGACACGGGAAAGCAGATACACAATGCAGGAGACAGGCCATTTTGGAAAAACAAACTCTGGTCAGATTAGTTTTACCCTAAATGGCTTCCTCATGTGCTCTAATATATCCTATTGCTTGCCATTTATTTATCAGTTCCTTAGTACTCATTGTGTGTCTGTTATGTATATAGAATATGTAATACCCTCGGGAAAACAGGGGTCATACTATATGGTGTCTGGAGGCAGGGAGCATATAACCCTACTTGGAAAATAACTACGTTTCTGAAATGCTAAACAGAAATAGAGCAGAGAAAAAGACATGCCTCGATGGTCGAGAAAATGTCATAGCAAAGTTATTAATTGAATGCAAAACAGTGACAATCAGCATAAATGCCAAGAAAGCTCTGGAGACTCAAGTTTGCTCAACTAGCATCTCATAATAAAGCAAAGATTCAGCAGTGGTTCTGGAGAGACCTTGATGTGGACATATGGTGATGACATTGAATTCTTCTGAGGAGGATTTTTTAATTTTTTTTTTGTGTGTGAGGAAGATCAGCCCTGAGCTAACATCCATGCTAATCCTTCTCTTTTTGCAGAGGAAGACCAGCTCTGAGCTAACATCTATTGCCAATCTTCCTCCTTTTTTTTTCCCCAAAGCCCCAGTAGATAGTTGTATGTTATAGTTGCACATCCTTCTAGTTGCTGTATGTGGGACGTGGCCTCAGCATGGCCGGAGAAGCGGTGCGTCGGTGCACGCCCGAGATCTGACCCTAGGCCGCCAGTAGTGGAGCGCGTGCACTTAACCGCTAAGCCACGGGGCCGGCCCTGAAGAGGATTTTTTAAACACAGGAAATAATGTGTCATTATTCTAACTAAACATAGATTTTTAAAATCTCAAAACAAGTGGTACTCCTGGTGGGTTATTTCTGAATAACAGCTGTCATTGTCAGCTCTTTCCGCATAGTAGTTACTCCTGCGTCACACCAGCCCTATGAACAGGGCCAAGGCGAGTATCATTCCTGATTTCCTGGTGAGAACGCTGAGGACTTGTAAATTTAGAAGATCTGTCTGGGTCCCAGTATTGATGATATCCTATGGTTTTTGTCTACTCCCTATTTTTATTTATCTTCCGTAATTGCCATTAGGTTTCAATATAACTGATAACTTGTTACCTTGGCTTTTCAAATGAAACCCACAAAGTTTGTCAGTGTCTTTTGGTACCTTTTAAGCAAATGAGGAAAATGATATTACCAGCTACATCTGCTGCTCATATTGACAAGTCATTTCATTTATTTTTCTACCTGACAAGTGTGTTCATTCAATAGACATTAAGTGGCTGTTATGTAGTCATCATGACATTGTCAAGAGTGTGTGGATTGACAGGACAAGTGTGCACACTTCTCGTGCTGAAGAGGCTTTCAGTACATTTGAGGGAAAATGAAATACACTCAGGAAATTGTTAAGCTGCCACCCTTCCAGACAGCACAACATTATTGTCAAAACGAGGGGTGCAGGTGTGCAGTGTCAGTGTGCTGATTCCGGAGTGGTCCACGTGAGCTGGGGCTTCAAGCTGACTTTAGTGATTGATGAGACTCTGTGAGGGGAGGACCATGGAGGGCCTTCTAGTGGAGTGGAGCTTGACTCAGGAAACAGGGAGAGATGAATTTGGGGGGTGGACGAGAGGCATGTGGAAAAATTTAAGTGATAGTCTGGTTGAAGAGATGGCATGTGTAGACACTAAAAAGCCATGAAAGAAAATGTGTTTTCCTTATTTTCTGCTACTGGATCCATGAGGTGAAGGAGAGGTTTTGAGATTACATCACAGCACTGCAATATGTGAGAGTCCTGGGGTGTGGCTGAAAGCCTGGAGGACCAACTGAACTTTCCATATATATATATATAGTTTATATGGGGTTGTATAGAGTGCTTATAGCATACATTGTATTGGGGTGAACATGGAATCCTAAGTGAAACCATTTATCCCTTTGGCTGTTGGTGTTGCCTGTTTTATATGGAGCCAGTGAAGTCCAAGACTGAGTGGCATTGTGTTAGGATGATGAAGCGCTCTAGGCAAGAGTCCCTTAATCGGGGGATGTGCAGCTCGCTACCCGGATAGATGCCCGGCTACACCTTCCATGAAAGTTTCACATGATACAGATGTGAAGGAGGCAGGATCCTGTGCCTAAAGGCTGGCAACAGGCAAGGAGACATTTTCCTAAACCAGCAGCTGGTGCAGCACTGTCAGGACATCACCCCTGACATCCTCTCTTGCTCGACTCTTACCTTCTTCCTCTAAGTATGAGGATATTCTCTGATGTTTCGGCCAATCCACATATATGGAATCCCTTCAGTTTCACCAATGAGAGCTCATTTCTAAATTCATGCTAATTAAACGAACCACTCATTTGACCAGTGAAAAGCTATTTCTGATATTCAGTAAGCTAAGTAGCAAAGCCTCTGGTGCTTATCAAGATATGACTAGCTTAAAGAGATGTGAATAGCTGAAATGCACAGCCAGGTCTGAAATGTGACACTTTCTGATACAAGACTAGCTGACTCCTGGAATGTGAATTCTCTATTATGGTCAATGACTCTCCCTGAAGGTAAAGCTTGAACAAACTGATCTATGCATTGTATATTATCGTCAATGCTGAAGAATATTTTATGAATTTTTTAATTTGTTAAAAATATTTCAGAAAGAGCATCTCCTGTCCATCTGTTAATTCAGTTTACTTTATAGTCTCAACACGATGACTACAGTATGTTTTCTGTTTTTAATTTGCTCTTTACCTCTGCCACACAGCTATTCTCTTCGCTTTGCTTTATAATCAACAAAGGTTTAGGGAAATATACATACAAGTAAGGAAAATATCATGAGGAGAACCCGGGACATGCACATATTGAACACACACATCCTAAACAGTTGTTGTTCTGAAATCCTAATGAGTACTTTTGCAAGGTGCTTATAGGCCTCAAAGTGGCCTCCCTTGTGAGATTTCCACTTTACTTCCTGGTGCCAGGTGTACTTATGAGCCTTCTCATTCTCTCCAGATTCTATTGGTCTGTAGCTGGGAAAAGTATTTTTTGCCATCAGATCCCTGTCTAATTCTTTTATTCTTGTCTGGTTTATTTACTTTTTCACTATATTTCTCCCAAATAGTTCCCAACTTGGACCCAAGATAAGTAGTTTCCTGGGCCTTTTGTTGTTGAAGGCAGGGAAGCTATTATCATCCTGTGGTGCCTAGTATAGGCTGTCCTTTGACTTTGCCACACGTATTCAAACAAATGTTAAAGGTACAGCATATTCGAATGTATTAAAGATGCTAAAAACTTTCTTAAACGATGCTTAAATTTCAGGGAGTTCTCCGATTGAGTGTCTGGATTTTCTGATCTTATAATCTCTGCCCATATGCCATCTCTACCTCTAAAGAAAGAGACATGTTCTCAAAGAAACAGCTCTTAGTTTCATTGAACGTTTCTATTCTTTTTCTAGCCTCTCTTTCGTCTATTTCTGCTCTGATTTTTGTTATTACTGTCCTTCTACTGATGTTAGGCTTTGTTTATTCTTCTTTTTCTAGTTCTTTTAGGTACCGTGTTAGATAGTTTATTTGGGATTTTTCTCGTTCCTTGACGTAGGCTTTTATTGCTATAAATTTCACTCTTAGTACTATTTTTGCTGCATCTCATAAGTTTTCATATGTTGTTTTTCATTTTCATTTTTCTCTAGTAATATTTTGTTTTCTCCTTTGCTTTATTCATTGATCCAATAGTTGTTCAGTAGCATGTTGTTTAGTGTCCAAATGTTTGTGACATTTCCAGCTCTTTCTTGTAATTGATTTCCAGTTTCACACAATTGTGGTCAGAAAAATGCGTGATATGATTTCCGTCTTCTTAGAATTATTGAGTCTTGCTTTGTTTCCCAACATATGTCTATCTTTGAGAATGTTCCATGTGAACTTGAGAAGAATGTGTATTCTGCTGTTTTGGGATGAAATGTTCTCTATATATCTATTAAGACCATCTTGTCTGATTTTTCATTTAACGCCACTGTTTCCTTGTTGGCTTTCTGTCTGGATGATCAATTCATTGATGTGGGTGGGGTGTTGAAATCCCCTAAAATTATTGTGTTGCTGTCAATTTCTTCCTTTAAGTCTGTTAATAGTTGCTTTATATAGTTTGTTGCTCCTGTATTAGGTGCATGTATATTAATGTGTTATGTCTTCTTGGTGGAATGTCCCTTTTATCTTTATATAATGTCTGTCTTTGTCTCTTGTCAGGCAAGGGAAACAAAAGAAAAAATAAGCAAGTGGGACTACATCAGACTAAAAAATTTCTGCACAACAAAGGAAAATGTCAAGAAAATGAAAAGACAACCTACTAACTGGGAGAAAATATTTGCAAATCATATGTCTGACAAAGGGCTAATTTCCAAAATATATAAAGAACACATACAACTCCACAACAAAAAAATGAACGACCTGATCAAAACATGGGCAGAGGATATGAAAAGACATTTTTCCAAAGAAGTTATACAGATGGCCAACAGGCACATTTAAGTTGTTTAACATCACTAATTATTAGGGAAATGCAAATCAAAACTACAATGAGCTATCACCTCACACCCATCAGAATGGCTATTATTAAAAATGCAAGAAATAACAAATGTTGGAGAAGATGTGGAGAAAATGGAACCCTCATACATTGCTGGTGGGAACGGAAACTGATGCAGCCACTAGGGAAAAATGATGGAGATTTCTGAAAAAATTAAAAATAAAAATACCATAAGATCCAGCTACTCTACCTCTGCATATTGATCCAAAGGATATGAAGTCAGTAATTCAAAAAAAGTATGCACCCTTATGTTCTTCACAGCGTTATTCACAATAGTCAACACTGAGTAGCAACTCAAGTACTTATCAATGGATGAAAGAATAAAGATGTGATATATATACATATATACCATGAAATACTACTCAGCCATAATGAAGACAATCTCATGCCATTTGTGACAGTATGGATGGACATTGACGGTAGTATACTAAGCGAAACAAGTCAGATAGAAAAAGAAAAATACTGATTGATTTCACTCATATGTGAAAAATAAACAAACACATAGATAAGGAGTACAGATTGTGGTTACCAGAGGGAAAGAGAGAAAGGTGTAAAGGGGCACATATGTATGGTGATAGATGAAAACAAGACTATTGGTGGTGAACATGATCCAGTCTATACAGAACTGAAATATAGTAATGTAGACCTGAAATTTACACTTATAAGCTATATGACCTCAATAAAATTAAAAAGAAATTTATTTTTAAATATAGCAAGACCCACTTTACACCTGGGCTGCAGGAAGCCCACACACTCACTGAATTACACAGAGGGGCAGTTTCCCAGGTGAGTCCTGTCTGTTTTGCCACCATCGGAACCTCCTGATGAAGAACACAGGCCCAAGGATGCTGAGGCATGTGGGACCCCTGGAGCAGGGAATGGTCTGAGAATGTGTGACACAAAGTATCTGTGCAGTGCATACTGGGTAGTGAGTTTGTGCTTCTCTTCAAGGTATGTCTTTGATCATAATCTGCAGATTACTCAAGGAAAATCACTGGTAGGCTTGTTAAATGGAAAATTCTCATGTCCCAACTTCAATGCTGCTGAGTTAGAATTCCAGGGAAGGGTACACTGGACTTGTGCAGTTATTACCGTGTAGCCTGAAGTCTGAGAAGCACTGCTGCTGGCGTCCAGCTGTAACCACTGCCCGAGGTCAAAGCTCCACATCTTTGTGAGGCCTGAGACGGCTCCCAGGGGAGATTTCTGTCTGTCATCTGCAGAGGGGCGGCCACCTTACCTCTTCCCGCTGACTCGCTTCCCTAACTGGCTTTCTTGTGCCTTTCTTAGTCCTTTTCTTTACCTTCAGAGATAACTGGGAGAGGCAAGATAGAGATACAAATTTTACTAAATCTAACTTTTAAGTAATCTTTAAAAAGTTGTACAGCGTTCAGATATAATATTTAATTTTCTTTTGGGTTGTTTTTTGTCTTTGTGCCTTTTGTTGTTTTAAAGTATTTTGTGTTATTGGCTGGGAAGATAGCATGAGATTAACATCAGCTTTATATGGAGCCATAAACGAGGAAAGCACTTTATATTTGTCACACGGAATTAAGAATCACATTTGTGTAATGATGTATAAAGGAATTTGGTTGTTTTATTACTTGTCTTTTCTTCTTTTTGGCATAATAAAATCCCAGTTTCTTCTTGGTGGACTGAGCAGGACTATTGCTGTCTGATCTATAAGTGAAGAGTTAATAGAAGGGCATTGTTACTATTCAGAAATCTCTCCCTCACCAACTTTTCCTAAATGGTAGCATGGGTGTTAGACTTAAGAATTTTGATGTTTCCCCCATTGGATTATAGAGAGAAATATAGTGATCAGAGACTTAACTTGGAGTTGTAGTCAAAGAGCATAACATAAGAACACTGAGCTTGGGGTCTGTCATTTATCAGCTATGTAACCTGGGTGAGTTTTCTAGCCACTGTACCCAGTCTCTTCATCTGTAAAATGGTGAGAAGAACAACATCTACTACATCAGGATATTTTGAAGGATATAGGAGTTCATGTATGTTCAAGCACAGAAGTAACATTCAGATTGCCGTGCCTGGTTCAGTAGAAGTGTTTGCTGCTGTTATTATAATTATCATTATTTCATCTCCTTATCTTCCTCATGAGTTCCCTGTAAAACCAACAATGATCCACAGTGTCAACAGTTTTATTCTAGGTCCCTGCATAAGGCCTGCAAAGGGAGCCTTGTGCTTATAACCTCCTGTTTTATCCCAGTGTCTGGAGGGATGCATTGACCTCTTTCTTCTTTGCACGAGGCACTGAATGGGGGTCCACACCCAACCCTGCATGTCCTCCTTTTAGTGTCTGATGCTTTTGAAACATTGCTTAGTGTTTACTTGGTGGACTATAATCCCTGACATGAGAAACTCATGGGAGATAAGATGTAGGAAACATTGTTCTGTGTAGGTCTCTGAGCTTATCATAACGCAGAGTACAGTTGATCAAGGGCCAAGGTAGAGTTCCTTAATGCAATGATCTTCAGAGATGAGGGTGTTCTAATGTGACATCACCTGAAAATAAAGGAAGAACATAAAAGCATATGTAATTTTACAAGGAAAAGCACACAACTAAAAGAATTGATCTCATTAAATACACTATTCTATTTGTTTATGCATCAAATTACTGATAGGAAATAGCCAGGTGTAGAGATAGTAGAATTGATCGATTTCATAGAGAATTCTTTTTAACAGTTGTTCATATCTTGTGTTTTACATCATCGATTAGGGTAAGATTTTCATCTTTTCCTGTCCTAGTGTCTTTATCTTTCTCAATTTTTCCAAGAGATATATTTATATTATCCTCTAAAATTCTAGGGCAATTTAAAAAATAGTTATGAAACATTTTAAGTTGTTGATATTGTATATTGGAGGAGCACTAGATTGCAAGTGAGTTAGTGATAATTAGAGTTTTAGTTTGGTGAAAGATGGTAGTTGGAATTGATACCAGGATGTTTGTAACCCAGTTTTTTCTTCATTTTTTGATGTAGTTTTCAAAATGTCAGAGCAAGTAATTTTTAATATAATAACTTGTCTCATTTTAAAATATGTGTTCTTGGAGAGGGTGATGGAGGTAGGTAGAAAATAGTTTAAGGTAGTGACTTGTTTTTCTCCAGTTGATCTGTTATGAACCCAACAGCCATATAACATCCTTTTGTCCAAATCACCTCATGGCACTTTCTTGACTTTTCTTACTGTGACTCTAGCAATCTGAGGTCACACTATCTTCTCCCTCCTAGTCATGTTTTCAGTAGTAAGAGTGACATTGTCAATAATATAGTGACAACTTTGCACACAGTCTACTAAAATATATACATCAATTGCAAACTTTGATAACATAATTGTTAAGTTTGAACTATTTGCAGTGCACTTAACAACTGATTGTTGCACATTATTGTGTAGTGACATCATGGTTAAAATCATTATTTGCAACATGTGATCCCTTTCAATTTTATTTTAAAGGAAAGAGTTTAATGACTCTTTTCTTTTTGAAGAAGAACGACTTGCATTTCCATCTTAGAAAATTGAGAACTTGTTTTTTGTCATTTTTTTTTTGTCTTCAGTTCTTCTATGTATTGGTTACTAATTCACATGTCCAGTTTCTTCAGATTCATGGTGCTACCTCCTCTGCCTTTTTCATGGCCCTCACTTTAATTTTTCCATAATCCCTTCTGTGAAAGAGGTTTCTCTCCACCTTCATAGATCCAGGAAGGAACCGACCCTCCTTTCTATGAACTTGGAGACAGAAGCCAAGGTGAAGTCTCGGTGCCCCTCCCCACCAGTGAACTGCAGAAAGGCTGCAGATACCTGTGAATCTTTTGCTCCCCTCCTGGCTCCCTATATAGTTGGCATTGTCTCCAGGGAGGAGCCCAGCTTGGTACAATCAAATTTTTGAATTCTATAGAAGCCTGCTGAAAGATAAGACTGGCTAGAAAGGACATCAGCAAGCAGTGTGCTCCAAAAGTTGGTGGCAGAAACATTAAGAAGAAGAAAACCTTTGTGTTTATCTTGTTTTCTCTTTATCTTCTCTCCCTTCATTTTCCTTTACTTAGATGGTACAAAGCCTGTCCACCCCCCATGATGGTTGTTTTTTTTCCTCAAAGCCCCAGTACATTGCTATATATCTTAGTTGTATGTCAACCCATGGTGGCTCTTTTCCTGGAGTCCCATGACATTTTATTCATATCTCTTTCATTCAAATTATTTCTGCAGTGTAATTTATCTGTTTATACATATCTGTCTTACTTGCAGACTGCCAACATTTCAAGACCTTTGGGCGCATAGTATATACGTAAGTATTTGAGTAAATAATTGAAGCTCTTTTGTTGAATAAGATCTAAATAAATAAAATACCTATTCAGCACATGAATGCAAGCATTTGAGAGAGAGTTTTGTGGCTGCTAAAGCAGACTGTGGATCAGTTTAAGGACTCTGTGTCAAAGTTACTCAATAGAATTTAGATAAAATGAAAGACATAATTAACTTTAGTTTTAAAATTCATGGAGAACAGGAGCAGGATATCTAGGTGTGAATCAGGACTTGATCATTCTTGTTGCATCTTTGGAAAATCCAGTCCTTTATGTTTCTATGAAAATGTCACTGGTCAAGAGAATGAACAGAGAACTGATTTTTAGAAAAGTAATTTGGTCACAGGAAGTCCTGGAGGAAAATATATGGAAGGAGAGCTGGCAGAAACATGGCAGAAACTTTTTGTGTATAAACTCTAAAGATTGGGTTTACATGCTGTCTGAAAGTACTGTAACCCAACTTTTCTCCAATATAGATTTGAGCAGCTTTTAATTATCTAGCTATACAAAAGGATTACAAAGGAAAATAGATCAAACTGAAAGGAGTTTAGGATGGAACGATGTAATGAAGCTGAAGTATGCCAGCTCACTGAAAAGACCTGCAGTTTTCTTTCTTTTTTTTTCCTTCCTTTTATTTATTTTTCCCCGAAGCCCCAGTAGATAATTGTATGTCATAGATGCACATCCTTCTAGTTGCTGTACATGGGACGCGACCTCAGCATGGCTGGAGAAGTGGTGCATCAGTGCGTGCCCGGGATCCGAACCCTGGCCGCAAGTAGTGGAGCACATGCACTTAACCACAAAGCCACGGCTCGGAAGGACCTGCAGTTTTTAAAGGTAGTTGGAAATGTATCCCTCAGGCTTAAAGTAGAAAGGGTAATGGGAAAAATTCTCTATCATCTCATGTCCATGAGATTAAAAGCAACAGTCTCTCAGGGAAGAAAAACTTTTCTGGTCTCTAATGTCCCAAAAACTGTTTTGAATGGTGTCTAATGAAAGAGATTCTGTGTGACATAATGCAAATACAGTATCATCAACTCATTTCCAAATTTAGTTCAAACATTTTAGGACACGTTCAATTGAGGTAATGCAGAATTCTATAAGAGGCCAAGGAAGAGGCCGACAGCATTCTCTCTCAGCTTTTCACTTGATCAAGTGAGAAAATGTTCTTGAACAGATTGACCACGTCTCCTCAAGGCAATGCTCCATTTTCAATTTTTCTTTTTGTAAACTCAGCCTGCGTTTCCCATTACATATGCAAGCAAAAGCCTGTTTGTAGACATCCTTCGTTGGCAATGAGGAGCAGATCCATACTATTAAGTAATCAAATAAGCAGAACATCCGGTTGGCCCCTTTTAGGAAAATGCCAGGTTAAAGCCCACCTTCATTGGTGGAAGGACATGGTATACCAGAATTAAAATATCTACCACTTATTATTCAGTTAATCATAAGTCATGCTATTTAAATGAAACTGAATGAATTCTTCTTCTATTCAGTTGACTAGATTTTAGTCAAACTGATGTGTAATTTTATATAGGTGCATTTTTACTTAAAATGTAAAACTCTTTAGAGACCTCTTCATTCAGTTTTAGAGGCATATTTTATATATTTTGGTGATTTTATTTATTTTCCTTCATAGCAGAGAGGCACATCCTACTCTTTTTCTTGCTGCCCTCTCTCTCCAAGATAAAACTCATCCCAGTTTATTTTGTTTTATAAGGCATAGGCTTACATTGTGATGATAAAGAGCTCATTTCTGAAACATATTTGGAACTGTAGGGAGCCCAGAATTTTAGATTATGCTCAGAATTTTGTGAGGTAACTTCAAAAAAGATGCAACATTTAAAGTTTTGCCAAGAAAGTTTTCTCCTACTTTTCTTCACAGTAATAAAAAAAAAAATTTAGCTTCTTAATTCTTCAGATGGGTGAGTGTAGGAGATGGCAGGATTATATGTACCCTTGAGAGATCTTTCTCTGAGTTACTCTTTCAAAACAACCATCCTGGGAAGGCCCCATGGCTTAGCCGTTAGGTGATCGCACTCCGCTGTTAGTGGCCCTGGTTCAGATCCCGGATGCGAACCAATGCACTGGCTTCTCCAGCCATGCTGAGGCCGCATCCTACATACAGCAACTACAAGGATGTTCAGCTGTGACATACAACTACCTACTGGACCTTTGGGGAAACAAATAAATAAATAAAATTTAAAAAAAGTAATTAAAATAAAAAACACCATCCTACTTCATGAATATTTAATGGGGACTCTGTCAGTCCCAGAGCTGCTGAGAAAAGCAGTTCCCAAAGCTCCAGCAGGTCCTGGGAGAGGAGAGCCATGGTAATCAGTGTCATCAGAGTTTGGATGAGCAGTAGTCATTCTCTGGATGTTAGAACTGAGTGGAGTTTTCAAACACAGCCCAGTGACTCTAGACCTGAGCCGTGCTCAGAAGCCAGTTGACTTGTCATTCGCTCTGAGCATGGTGTCTTCACTCTGCTCGTGCCCCTTTTTGCCATTTCTCATGCTTCTCTTGACTCTTTCTCTTTCCTACACCTACTTTCTTCTTTTTCTCTCTTTCTTACTTTTACTCTATTATATTCCTTCTCCTTAGCATTTTTTTCTTCCTTGTCTTATTGTTCTCATTCATTTTCTTTTTATTTTGTAGTACAGTTACTCTGTGCATCACTTTCATCTTAAAATCTCGACCCTCTACAATTCTTATACTTCAGTTAGCTATTTTGATGAGAGTATTTTGATAAAATTCTCTTAGATGTTATAACATGCTGATTCAAGGAGATAAAAACTATCACGAAAGGGATGGGAATGGAGAATGAATTCAGTTCAGCTAGCCATGGAATTAGACAGAGGGAAACTGAGACCTTAGGTGTGGGTGTTCAAAATATTTCCTGATACATCTTTGTAGTTCATTGTTGTGGTAAGCTGAACACAGTCTTATTTACTGCTGGAGCCCAGAAGTTTGCTCCTCTCGGCAGGTCAGCAGGTCTCAGCCTATAGAAAAGAAGCTAGGAAACACTGCATGCATTTCTAATGTAAAGAACTGTTAGTGTTTCACCAGGAGACCCTTTGGGCTCTTTCCTGCACTATCTGAATATAAAAAGAGGAAGAGAAGCTTTTCTCCATCTGCACAAAACCAGGACTTTATCTTGAGTTGGAGAGAGTTTGCATGTGACTGAAAACAAAAGTTTTCCCGAGTTTGGATTTGTTTTAATAGGCTCTATTGGCTGGCTTTGATGTTAAAGGTCTTTATTCAAAATTGGCTACCTCTAGTGCTAAGTTCAGAGTGGAGATTTGTCAGTATAAGAGAGAAGAATCCCTTTTGGATTAACTCAGTGAAATATAGTATTTGGAAAAATGGTTATATTTGAAGGCCATTTGTTAATATTCTGTCGCCACAATGACATCTGTAGGTAAGTGACTACTTCATGCTATTCTCGATGATTTCGGTTTGAAAGACACACCCTGAGCTTGATAATTAAATGGCAAGCAATAGGATATATTAGAGCATATGTGGAAGTCATTTGGGGTATTTCTAATTCGGACTGAGTTTGTTTTTCCAAAAGGGCCTGTTGCCTGCATTGTGTATCTGCTTTGTCATTTCTCAAAGAGAAGAGCAAATGCCCTTAACATAAGGATGCAACTTCCCCTTCATTGACATTGTCTTAAGGATAAGCATTTCTCCCTAGGCTTGGATTTTATTGCTGCACTCATCCTGTGACCACCCAGCTCCAGACAACAGACCTGCCACCAGCCATGCCCAACGAGACAGCAGACCTGCTCCACGCTGTTTCCATCTATAGCTATTCTGGCAGGGCAATGTAGCAGGGCGATCTTGTGGTTATTGTAAAAGGGACATTACAATCGTATGTGATACTTGACCTTTGACGGTGTATAACCACTCTGTACACCCCACTTCTTCGGTGCCCTTCCTTCCTTATGGAAGGAAGGCCCAGGGCCATGGTCCTCAAAAGTTAGCTCATAATAAATTCACCCCAATTTTGATTTATACATTGGTTATGGATTATTTATGTAGACATTTGGTGGTGTAGTCGTGGCAAAATTTCAGAGAAACCCACCAGAGACCATCTGGAATCTACACTGAACTGGCATTTGATACCAATAAGAGCCCATTGTGCTCCACAGATCACTGCATTCTTCAGGTGACCCGAGTGAGTTCTCCTGAAACCTGGACCTCTTTATTTTAAGTCGACGGTCCAGAGTTTATTTGAGTTGTTTTCAAGCTTTAAGGCTAGGTGTCTTAAGGGGGGACTGATACATTCCCTAGGTCAGAGGAACCTAGGGAGGAATTCCTAGGAAAGAGAAATGTAGAGAGAATGTCCTAGGCCAGAGGAGCCTAGGGGGAACTTTTGGAGTGAATGGGGCAGGGTGACTTTTTAATATGGCTTAAAATTGGGAAGAACTATGTTTACAAAGTGTGAACAAAACTGCTTTATAGAGAAATGAGAGACTGAGTATGTTCAGCTCCAAAGAAAAGGGACATTGCTTCTCCCGACCATTTGGGAATTCTCAAGCAACTGAGAATCTCATCGGGGTGTCAGAGACAAACCCCACGACTTGTAACCCTCCTTCCTATAGCGAGGTCCACTATCATTCATGTTAATTTATCACAGGTTAGTCCGGGGACGTGCACGAGAGGGTTAGTCACCCGCACTCCAAACCCCCACGGCAGTACCTAGACTGCAGGCGGGAGAAACCAAGGCCTGTAAGAGAGTGATTATGACCTTTCTTTAGGGAGTAACACTCACAAGCAACACACTTCTGACCCACTACACAGTCCCTAGAAATTGCTCAGACTTTGTAGCAAAATAAAAGAAAAGCAAAGTGGGAAATTGAGTTTGCTTGATCTTTGCCGGCTGGGCTGCCTGGCCTCTGAACCCAGGAGACTTGCGGAAGTGCTAAGACAACAGGAGGCCTAAGACTGAAAGGAAAAAGAAATTGGAAGGAAGCTTTCTGCAGATGGAAACTGCTAAATTTTCTAAAACAGCGGCTATAAAATCTTTGTTGCATCTGTCTGTTCTTTATGTGTATGTCTCTACATGTATGTTATATGTGTGTGGTATTTTACCTCCAGAGGTTATGGTCAATATCAAGAGGTCTATTCAATTAACTTGAAATAAGCACCCACAAAAGTTAGTTCCAAGTCGAAATGTTTTTCCAGTTAACGTGATATGAAATAATCTTTGGTAAATAAAAGCTTATTTAAGCTTGTTAGTTTTCAGCATTGGATATAATGCAGATATGCAGCTTTTATTCGTCAAATAAACTGATGTTATTTCTACTACAAAACTGGTCTCAAAAATAATAAATGATGGCTAATATTATCTAATGTCTCATAAAGTCTTGTAGGCAATCTAAATAATTATTGAGGGGCCGGCCCCATGGCTTGGCAGTTAAGTGCACGCGCTCCGCTGCTGGTGGCCCAGGTTCGGATCCAGGGCGTGCACTGAGGCACCACTTCTCCGGCCATCCTGAGGCTGAGTCCCACATATAGCAACTAGAAGGGTGTGCAGCTATGACATACAACTATCTACTGGGGCTTTGGGGGGAAAATAAATAAATAAAATCTTTAAAACATAATAAATAAATAATTATTGAGAACAGGTAACTAAATAGATGAGTATTAAGTGAACTTTAAACAATAATCATATGTTATAATGTATATAGCTTCTAAACTCTTTTTGGTGACTTAAAAATTTAGGATTTTGCTAAATTTTATGATAAAAATCCATTGAGTATCTAGATCATTTCCAAATAAGATAAGATATTAGACATTGCTAAATATAGGTTTATCTACTTTTGGCTTATTACAGAAAAACTACAAGGTGTTTTGGGTCTATTGGTAAACATGTCTTGTGTTTTATTTAAAAGATTGTACTATAAAGTAACATGTTTCCAAAAATTATAAAATGTGTCCATATAAATTTGTCAAGCCATGAAATGCTAATGTAAAAGAAATTTTATAATTGCTTACTTAGTTTTTAATTAAAAATTAAGGTTCCTAAAGGTTAAAAATTTCTAATATGTGATTAAGCTACTGAAAACTTAAGAAAAATATGTTTGTATTCAAGGAGAGTAAGATGTGTGTTTTCATTAAGAAGATGTAAAAAATGGAAATATTTTTGTTTGCTTAGGAAAGATAAATTTGCCCTGAAAAGTACTAGAAGGAAATAACAGGAGCACATGGCACAAATTCTGAATGTAAACAAAAAGTTATAGAAGGTTTGCTAAAGAGAAACCCTGATGAGTTTTATACATGGTCGAGTTGGTGACGATTAAACTAAATCCAACTAAGTAAATGATTTTTAATATCAAAAGTAAGCTGGTACAAAATTCAAATTTGGTCTTCTTCCTTTTAAAAAGATAACTTTATTCTACTCTTTTTTTTTCCCCAAAGCCCCAGTAGATAGTTGTACATCATAGTTGCATATCTTTCTAGTTGCTGTATGTGGGACGTGGCTTCAGCATGGCCAGAGAAGCAGTGTGGTGCGTCGGTGCGCACCTGGGATCCTAACCCAGGGCCGCCAGCAGCAGAAGGCATGCATCCAACCGCTAAGCCACAGGGTTGTCCCTATCCTACTCTTAATCTTCTCTTGATAGAGGTTATTACGTAAAAAGATTTTTCTTTACATTTGAGTTAAGTTTATCTAAAGAACAGAGATCTGTTTTGTTAAGGTAATTTCCTACGTTCAAAAGACTGAGGTTTCTCTATTATGCTTTTTTTTGACTGTTTAAATGTTGTTTGTTAATTAAGCCTGGTTTCACTGCGACAAGAACAGGAACTCCTTAATCTTGTCTGACCAAGTGTTTAAAACCTCTCTGTATTTTTGACAATCTGCCCAAAATTCATATCCTAAATAAAGTCTTTCTTATAACTTTTTTCTTTGAGAATTTTCAATGATCCTTGGCAATTCTCAAGAAAATTTGATCTCTTCCTATAAAGAGGGAGATACTAAACAAATTAGGCTTGTTAAGTATGCTAAATTGCATGGGAAGCATTACCAAGTAAATGATAAAACTTCTTAGGTTACACTGTATAGGTAAATATTACCCACTATTTTAACCCTGCTATCTTGCTTCCAACATTACAAGAGGAAGGAACACGACTGCATTCTATTTAATTTGGTTTACAGATGGGTGTTACTTAAATGATAAGCAAGCTATTACCAAGCTGGATATGCTGTCCAGCCTCGAGAATGCCTGTGTGGGGTAAGAAGGAGAATCCTCTGCTCTTTCCCTTAAGGTTTATGGCTGGCCAAATAATTAACAAGACAGGTTAGCAGGAGAAAATAATACCAAGTATAATAATATATATACATGGGAGAAACAAGGGACACTGCATTTCTCAACACAATAGCAGAAATTCTCATCTTAAATACCGTCTTTACGTAAAGACAGAGGAGGATGTTGGGGGTGAAGGGTGTCAGTTACAGGAGATCACCACTAAAGCACTGTAAACAAGAGTAAGGCTATTATGCAGATTTAAGGCCTCACCTTCCACATTGATAAGCTTCTAGAAATGAGTTCATCCCTACTCTTCCCAATACAGAGAGAGAGATACCTTTCCTTATGGAGATTTCTCTTATAAATGTAAATGTTTGTCTGGCAACTCCTCACAGGGCCATCTAGAGAATGTGGCCAGAGTGACAGAACTTCTGATAAGATGGGCTTGTTGGTGCCTTTCTTATTGTAACATCTATTATACATTATATTACAGCCATCAGATAGAAGAGCTGTTGCAAGAAGGAGATACTATGTCAAATTCTTTAGGCAGTTAGTGGGGGAGGTCAAATGTCCATCAGAGAAAACAATCGAGGTAAAGAGATATATTTCAGGGTGGCCAAATCCTGATCTTGCACACCTGCCAATTCCTATAACTCTGCTAACACAATAAAAGACTTCTTTCCACAGGCCTGAAAGAAATCGCCACAGAAGAAAAGAAACAGTTATAGCAGTCAAAAGGGGGAAATTTTATCACCTCTTCACAGATGTGGTTTGCACCCAGTAAAAAAACCCATAGTACTGTGGAGAGACAGGGAACATCCCCCTCTGCCCTTTCCCTTAAGGTTCTTATGGCTGGCCAAATAACCAACAAGACAGGTTAGCAGGAGAAAATAATATCAAGTTTAATAACATGTATACATGGGAGAAACTCAGAAATGAGCAACTCGTCCCTCTGTCTAAGCTGCTTGCTTAAGTATTGTAGCTAAATGTGAGGAAGGTGTTGGAGGTGGGTAGTGGTCTTGGACTTCAGAACGCAAGAAGACAATTCTTTTCAGGGTCAACTATAGATAATGTGGTCAGGGAGAAATAGACATTTTTGATAAAAGGGGCTTGGTGGCCCTCCCATTGTAAGATCTATTCTACATTATCATTACAGCCATCATGATAGATGATTTGTTCCTGGAAGGAGCCACCATGTCAAATTCTTTAGGCAGTTAGTGGGGGAAGTCAAATGTCCTTCAGAGAAAACAATCAACGTAAAGAGATGTATTTCAGGGTGGCCAAATCTTGATCTCCCACAGTCCCGCCTTTGAAACTAAAAGTTTCACAGTCCTTTTGAAACTTAAAGAAGTTTCATAGTCCAGAAGCTGAGTTAGTAGATTGTTTCATCTCACTGAACATATTTCTTAGTCCTGATAATAGATGAGTTCAATTCAGTTCATTTTAGAAGGTGGTGATGCAGGTGGGCTCTCAAGGTTACACCTATATTGTGGAAGCAAGCAATCAAGTATTTAATAGAAGCATTTCTATGTAAACAAAAGAAAAACAAGGTTAATGGTTGGAGCAAGTTGTAAAGCAGTTTCTGAGTTTACAGGACAGCCAGTTAAGAAGATTTTTAGATGTCAGCATCAAAGCATCTTTTGTAGTTTAAAATGTCTCTGATGATGTCGTCAGGTCATGTCTCAAGATTATATCAAGTCCATTGGCTTCAGTTTGCAAGGTTTCAGGAAAAAAGGCAGGTTTAATTCTCAGTGATTCCAAAAGAAAATGATGGAAAAAATGAAAAACTTTAGATTGGAGATCTGTAGCCAGATATTTTAGGAGACTAGAAGAAATCAGGATCCAGTCCAGTAAACAGATATAAAACACAAACCTCAAAAGACAATTCACAAAACTTGAATCTAATATCCGCAAATATACACTATAGTTTTTATTGAAATATAATTTTTCTCTCTAAAATAACCCTCATTTTTATCAAAGATAGCCAAATTTAGACTAACTAATTTGTAAAATAAGTCTAGTTCCAATAGAGTTGGCCCAATTATTTACATAAGTACATCAATAATAGCAATTGATCATATAAGCTCTTTTAAATCTGCCTTGCTGGAACTTTTTATAAGGAATCTCAGATTGAACTTTAAAGGCCTCTTGAGGCCACGAAAGCCAAGCCAAGGATTTTGTCATCAGACTTCGCCTGCAATACCTACAGATTTGGGTGCATTCCTCTCTTCTGAAGTTCCCCAAAATATTTCGATATTCCTTGTACCTTCTAATTAAGTGACATTCTTTACTTATTCAGTAAATGCTGCTTGGAACATTGAACATAAGGCACTAGGCCAATATTTCCACATGGCTTTATTCCATAAAGTCCAATCTTCATTCCTCAAATCTTTATGGCTATATCGCAAATATGATGTTCCAGTGACAACCTTGGTAATATAACCAGTGTTTCTAATTGTGTCCTGTTGTAAGGAGAACAGATTCTTATTGAAATTATGCAAATAATTATATTGCCATGAAAACAACAATACTTACTAAGAGTTTTTAAATTCTGGAGGGATCAGGTAGAGAGAAAAAGAGAAATATTTTAATATTGCTTACAAAACTATCATTTACCAAATTTCTGTAAGTTATAGCTAGCTCAGGAGAAAAGAGAAAAAGTTTTCCTTAAATCTGAAAAAACAAAACATTAAAAATTCAGCAATACTTCAAATGAAAAATCATAAACATTATAATCATCCTTATCAGTTCATTCAGTCCTGTGTAATCCATTTTTCATCCCAATCTTTTTGTTAGTGGCTTCATGAAGTCATCAGTTTCTCCATGAGATTTCTGTAATTTCTTACCCAGTTCAGTTTTATGATCAGCAAGTTTATCAGAAGCCTGTACTCCAGTGTAACTGTCACAGTCCTTTCCATGAATTTTTCTGAAGTTGAAACATTTTGCAAAAGCATTAGAGCAAAGAAATAAGTCTGTAAACAAGACCTCAAAGTGGCAATTGACAAAGAAATGTGGTTAATTTTGTGACATACAACACTTTAAAATAATAATAACCAGAATTATTACTGATAATCAGGACAGATCAGAATTTCCGTAATGTTATACAATTTTAAAACTCCTATATCAATAACATTTACCCACAAAATACCACTTAAGCAGGTTTATCATCACTTGTCTGGCAATGCTTCCCATGTAGTTTAACATAATCAATAAGCTTAATAAGATTAGTATCCTTCTCCTTCTAGGAAGAGAGCAAATATCTCCACACTATGATGAGAACAAGACAACATCTGTTGTAGACAGCTGCCTCAAGACTCCGGACCAGGCCTGTATTCTCAACCTTAAATCCACTCATTTAAACCTTTGTTATGCTTAAACTGTATATCTATTTTATAATTTGATGGTGCTCAGGGCAATCTACCCCAGGAGGCACCACTCTGGTATGCGGATTATTTCAAGCTGAAGAAAATAAGGACTCAGAGAACTCAGGAAGAATATTTGAGTTTCCCCTCCCAAACTGCCTAAAGAATTTAAAACAAAAGATCTGTTTCAAGAAAGAGTTGTTATCATGATGGCTGTAAAGATAACTAGGACAGACGTTACAATAGGAAAGGCAATAAGCCTCTTTTATCAAAAACTCTGTCTCTCCCTGACCACATTATCTATAGATGACCCTAAAAGAATTGTCTTCCTGCCCTCTGAAGTCCCAGGCCACTACCCACCCACAACACGCTCCTCGCCTTTAGCTGCAATACTTAAGCAAGCAGCTTAGACAGTGGGACGAGTTGCTCATTTCTGAGTTTCTCCCATGTATACATGTTATTAAACTTGGTATTATTTTCTCCTGCTAACCTGTCCTGTTAATTATTTGACCAGCCATAAGAACCTTAAGGAAAAGGGCAGAGGGAGATTCTCCCTCTTCCCCCGACAAATTGTTACACATAAGATTTTCAGAATACTATCATACTTAAGGAAAGTGATTGATTTGGAACAGACTGGTCTTAAAGTCCAGGCATTTATCAGGAGTCTCCTAATATAACTTAATGGTTATATAGAATAAATCTCTGGCCTTGACTACTGGCCTGATGGCTAAAACACTGCACCTGATCTTCCCTTAAATTCAGGGAAGGATTCACAGTGACAACTGCTGCCAACATTCCTATGCTTAAGGCCAGATGGGCTCATTCAGTGTTCCCCTGGTATCTCCACTGAGCAGCTAGCTATATTTGTTCCTTTTTTAGGGCTAAATGATGTCACATCACATACAGAAGCCCTTAATGACAGTCAAGCAGGAATTGCCTTATTAAATACTAAGTAGTCTTTAATGAAAAGACTGTCCTTCAAAATAGAATGGCCTTAGATATTTTAACTATATCCGAAGGTGATACACGTACAAGCATTCAAACTGAATGCTGTGTTTTCATACCTGACGAGTCTTCCAGTGTGTGATCTCTGCTAAAGCACATGAATAAGCAGGTGAATGCCATAAGCGATCCTGCGTTCAGTCTTGAATTTTTTGGTTTGCTCCCTTCTGGTACTGGTTCCCTTTTTCGATCTGCATTGCAATTCCTTTTTCTATTATTTCTTGGAATTCTTGTATTAGTCATAATATTTAAACTAATTGCTGTTTTCTTTACTCAGTGCTGTAAAACTGTCATGTAAGGTGGAGTAATGAAAGCTGAGGTGGTCGATTGATCTTATAACCTTGGACAAACTTGCTTTTTTGAGAAGGACTATGCCTAAGAACTCATTTTAAACTAATCTTTTCAAAGATGTTAAATTATTGTCATTGTTAGTGTACTTGTTCTATAATTGTGAATAGCATAAATACAAGGAGTCATAAAAAGCACATATGCAATGTTTGTGCAACAACCTAAAATTAATCCAAAACCCAAGAAATGCTTCCTCTATTAGTATATATATATACCTCTGTGCTTGTCCACTATATCCAATTAATTCCCCCCAAGGTGGACAACTGGGCAAATAAATGAGACAAAAGCCTGGCACCGAGGGACATGAGGGACCCAGGGCAGACAGCAACCACTCTGGGTACGAAAGACAATATTTAGATCATCAATGTTTTTTATCAAAAGATTATAGATGAAAAGGGAGAAAATGATAAATAAATGGCAAGCAATAGGATATATTGGAGCATATGAGGAAGCCGTTTGTGTTAAAACTAATCCAGCCTGAGATTGTTTTTCCAGAAGGGCCTGTCGCCTGCATCATGTATCTGCTTTGCCATGTCCCAAAGAAAAGAGTAAATGCCCTTAAGATAAGAAAGTAACTTCCCCCTCATTGGCATTTCCTTAAGGATAAGCATTTCTCCCTAGGCTGGGATTTGACTGCTGCACTGATCCTGTGACCACCCAGCTCCAGACAACAGACCTGACACCAGCCACACCCTCCCCACTGTGTCCATCAATAGCTATTCTGGCAGGGCTATCTGGCAGGGCGATCTTGTGGCTATTGTGAAAGGGACATTGCAATCTGATGTGATACATGCTATTTGATGGTATATAACCGATCTGTATACTCCACTTCTTTGGTGCCCTTTCTTCTTTAGGGAAAGAAGGCCCTGGGCCATGGTCCTCAAAAGTTGGCTCATAATAAACTCACCCCAATTTTGATTTATAGATTGATTATAGATTATTTACGTCAACATGTTTTACAAGTAATATCTTGAAAGGAAAAAATAAAGCAGCAGCCCTGCATTACACATGAAAGTTGTGCTCTCCCTGGAGGGAAAATGAGGATACAACATTGGTCGAGTACTTGATTTTATAATCCACTGGTGCCTTTCAAAAATATAGCTATTATTGTAAGAGTAAAGATATCCTTAAGAATACTGTCACAAAACAGGTTTTCCCACCTTCTTTTTGTAGGAGATGAGACCGACATCAGCCTGGGGCACTTGAAGAGGCATGGTGGACTCAGCTGAGGGTTATTTAATTACTGTGAGTTAATTAGCCATTTGAGAATAAGATGCAGAATGATTAAAAAGAGGTAAAGGGACATAAAGTTGGAAATAATTAAGAAAAATAATGCCTTCAAAATATCCTCTCATTATTTTTACAGCATTTGTTTTGAGGCATGGCTAAGATAGTATGTTAGATTTTTCTAAATCCTTATCTCCAGGGCATATATTACTGAGTTTTTCATTAAATATGATAATGCCAAAGAAAACCTTGAGAAAAGTATTCTGTACTATCAACAAGGACAAAATATGTACAACATTGCTCTATATATTAAGATTCCAGTTGTAATAGTCAAAATATATATTCATGTGTGTAAAATTATAATGATTTTCTATATTTCTCGGGCTGCGAACCATGGTAAAATATACAGTAATAAGCAGAAAACCTGATGAACTAGATGATTTAAAACACCTGATGTTACAGCTAGGCCATTCAAGGGTGAAATAGATCAATTTCAATTTCACACATTCTCCTTTCCTTGTAGCCAGTGAAGTGTCTGGAAGACCGAAAACACATAAAATTAATTGAGAGTTAACAGTATTTGGAAGCAGTTGAGGTCAAGCCCTCAACAATGGTGGCCCTTGCTTCTGGAGCCATTGACTCTTTGTCATAAGTTTATTGTATATACGAGTTCTATTCTTAGATGATTTGTGTATGTTTCATAGAAGAGAGGCAGGGCAGGAGAATTAACTATCACTCTACACCGTTTCCTTTACTGTATTACCTCATGCAATTCTTACAGTAATCCTTTAAAGTGACTATTATAATTCATATTTAACTGATAAAGAAAACCATGTTTAGGGGCCTGCCTGGTGGGACAAGCAGTTAAGTGCGTGCATTCCGCTGCACCAGCCTGGGGTTCACCGGTTCTGATCCTGGGCACGTGCCAATGCACCGCTTGGCAAGCCATGCTCTGGTGGCCTCCCGTATAAAGTGAAGGAAGACGGGCACGGATGTTAGCCCAGAGTCAGTCTTCCTCAGCAAAAAAAGATGAGGATTGGCAGATGTTAACACAGGGCTGATCTTCCTCACAAAAAAAAAATAAAATAAAAAGACCATGTTTACAAAATTGATCAAGGGTAAAAGGGAAGATCTGAACATCAGTCTGTTGGGTTTTATGCCTCATATTCTCTCCACTGTGATGAAAATGGTGCTTCAACATAGGTAGTCACCATCTGGCTATTTAATACTGGCTCCTGCCAACAGCATTGGATGAGATGAGATGAGAAGTTTATTTCCAAAGTTATTCTATTATACTTAAACTATACTATTTATGAGTCAAACGTCAAGTCATATTTTAGAGGCATAGAGAACAACTGATTACTTCACCTACACATTTTCCAGTTTTACTATAACTTTCGTGTGCCACATTCTGTCAACTTTGTGTCAACTTTACCAACTTTAGTGCTTCACTGTTCTTTTTTAAAAAACTTACAATTTCATTTTCCATGTAAAGCACCTTGCTGTTTTCTTCCTTGTCACTAGATGGCAGTTCTGTGTCTCTATAAATTACCACTGCAGCAGGAAATGAGAGGTCTTAAGCCAGTTTGTTCTGTACAAATGATGGACATAGGACGACTTCTGATTCATCAAGGCTGCCTGTGTTATTCTGTGACCATAAGGGGGATGTCCAGGACTGCTTAGTCAAGCATGAAGTAGGGTCAGAAAGCATCCTCTAAGTTCTTCTTCAGATGTGAGTTCAGGTACTTACCATCTCACCTGAGCACACTAGAGTTTATTGAAGGTTCTGACTCTTACTCTCTCTGTGTACTTAATAAGTCTGGGAGCTCCATACCCCTAGAAAAAACACATGACACATAAAGCCTTTTCTCAACTAAACGGAGTTGAGGGCTATGGTGTTACCCGAGAGTCTGATGCTGAAAGCAAACACAACTGGTGCTCATATGGAGGGAAAGAGTGTCAGCTACTCCTGGAGGGCTTTTATTGATGCTCCTATGGAATGAGCAAGTTTAAAATAAAACCACATGGCTTAAACCTCACTAACTGATTATTTTATTTTCAAGTAATATGCTGTGAAAATCTGCTATGTCTAAAAAACTATTTCATAAAACTGAAACAATTCTCTCTTTTATTCTGTGGTATTTGAAATACTATTAAAACTGTAAATCCTTTAACATTCTATAATATATAAATAGGCAAATATCAATTATATTCTCAAAAAATGTTTTTTCCCATATTAAAGATTAATATATGGTAGCAAAATGGGTTACCACCCAGTTTTTAACTAATTTTTTGCTTTTGAAATTACATATAAAATTTGTGTTTTGACGTATTTTCCTAAAACTCAGCATCTTTCTGATATAGGTAGACTAGTGGAAAGGTAACTAGAATGAAGTTTGATCTTTAAAATTCTAGCTTTGTGTAAGAATTGATAATATCAGGCAGTTGAGAGTTGGGTCTCTCCACATTATGATATTTATTAATTGTGAATAACCAGATCTATTACAAAGTGCTGAATAATAAAAAGAAATTAAATATCAGCACTCTCTTACACCACACGTACAGATTATATGCAAATAAACGCTTAAAGGTCAGAAAAATGCTTATGATTTCGGATAACTGGTAAAATACTATCTCATTCTGGTTTTAACCTCATTTGAAATTGACTTAAAACTCTACTCTTAGGATCCTGTTCTGATCAGTGCCCCCTGGTCCCCTCAATGTCTCATTTGATTTCAAACCTATCTGAGGAATTGAAAATTTTCTTCCATTTGTTCTCTTTAAGGTATCTGTGATAGTGCTTTTTATACAATGACCACTTGGTATAAGTTATTATTCGTTTCAGAAACATCTTGGGCCGGCCTCGTGGCTTAGCAGTTAAGTGTGCACGTGGTGCTACTGGCAGCCTGAGTTCGGATCTCGGGAGCACACTGACGTACGGCTTCTCTGGCCATGCTGAGGCTGCATCCCACATATAGCACATAGAAGTATGTGCAACTATGACATACAACTATCTAGTGGGTCTGTGGGGTAAAAAAAAGGAGGAGGATTGGCAATAGATGTTAGCTCAGATCTGGTCTTCCTCAGCAAAGAAAAAGAGGAGGATTAGCATGGATGTTAGCTCAGAGCTGATCTTCCTCACACACACACAAAAGGAAACATCTTTATTTAGGAACAAATCAAGGAAACAGATGTGAGGAATGTAGGGTCACTTAGTTGATGGTGTCTTATTTTTTTTAATGTTTTGTTTATTGCAGTAACATTGGTTTATAACATTGTATAAATTTCAGGTGTACATCATTATACTTCTATTTCTGCATAGATTACATCATGTTCACCATAGTGGCTGCACCAGTTTGCACTCCCACCAGCAGTGTATGAGACTTCCATTCTCTCCACATCCTCTCCAACTCATGTTGTTTCCTGTCTTGTTAATTATAGCCATTCTGACGGGCGTGAGGAGATATCTCATTGTAGTTTTAATTTGCATTTCCCTGATGGTTAATGATTTTCAACATCTTTTCATGTGTCTGTTGGCCATCTGTATATCTTCTTTGGAGAAATGTCTGTTCAGGTCTTTTGCTCATTTTTTAATTCGGTTGGTAGTTTTTTTGTTGTTGAGATGCATGAGTTCTTTATATATTTTGGAGATTAAGCCCTTATCACATGTATGGTTTGAAAATATCTTCTCCCAATTTTTAGGCTGTCTTTTCATTTTGTTAATGGTTTCCTTTGTTGTGCAGAAGCCTTTTAGTTTGATGTAGTCCCATTTTGTTTATTTTTTCTATTGTTTCTCTTGCCCGGTCAGACATGGTGTTTGAAAATATGTTACTAAGACCAATGTCGAAGTGTGTACTGACTAAGTTTTCTTCTAGAAGTTTCATAGTTTCAGGTCTTACATTCAAGTCTTTAATGCATTTGGAGTTAATTTTTGTGTATGGTATACGGTAAGGGTCTACTTTCATTTTTTTGCATGTGGCTATCCAGTTTTCCCAACACCATTTGTTGAAGAGACTTTCTTTTCTCCAATGTATGTTCTTGGCTCCTTTGTCAAAGATTAGCTGTCCATAGATGTGTGGGTTTATTTCCGGGCTTTCAATTCTATTCCATTGATCTGTGTGTCTGTTTTTGTGCCAGTACCATGCTGTTTTTGCTACAATAGCTTTGTAGTATATTTTGAAATCAGGGTGTGTGATACCTCCACCTCTGCTCTTTTTTCTCAGGATTCCTCTAGCTATTTGTGGTCTTTTATTGTTCCATATAAATTTTAGGATTCTTTGTTCTATTTCTGTGAAAAATGTTGTTGGAACTTTGATAAGGATTGCATTGAATCTATAGATTGCTTTAGGAAGTATGAACATCTTAACTATGTTAATTCTTCCAATACAAGAGGATGGAATATCTTTCTATTTCTTTGTGTCTTCTTCACTTTCTTTCAGCAATGTTTAATAGTTTTCCGTGTATAACTCTTTCACCTCTTTGGTTAAGTTTATTCCTACGTATTCTATTCTTTTGTAGCAATTGTAAATGGGGTTGTATTCCTTTTTTTTTTTTTGAGGAGATCATCCGTGTGCTAACATCTGCCAAAACTCCCCCCCTTTTTTTTTTGCTGAGAAAAACTGGCCCTATGCTAACATCCATGCCCATCTTCCTCCACTTTATATGGGATGCTACCACAGCATGGCTTTACAAGTGGTGCATCGTTGCACACCCGGGATCTGAACTGGAGAATGCCGGGCTGCCTCAGCGGAGTGCCTGCACTTAACCACTTACGCCACCGGGCCAGCCCTGGGGTTGTATACTTAATTTCCCTTTCTGCTACTTCGTTGTTAGTGCATAGAAATGCAACTAATTATTATAGGTTGATGTTGTATCCTGCAACTTTATTATATTCGTTTATTACTTCTAAAAGTTTTCTGGTGGATTCTTTAAGGTTTTCTATAAACAAAATCATGTCATCTGCAAGTAGTGGCAGTTTCACTTCTTCCTTTGCAATTTGGATTCCTTTTATTTCTTTTTCTTGCCTGATTGCTCTGGCTAGGACTTTCAGTACTATGTTAAATAGGAGTGGTGACAGTGAGCATCCTTGTTTGGTTCCTGTTCTTAGAGGGATAGCTTTCAGTTTTTCACCATTGAGGATGATATTAGCTGTGGGTTTGTCAGATATAGTCTTTATTATATTGAGGTACTTTCCTTCTATACCCATTTTATTCAGAGTTTTTATCATAAATAGATGCTCTATCTTGTCAAATGTTTTCTCTGCATCCATTGAGATGACCATGTGATTTTTAGTCTTCATTTTATTAATTTGGTGTATCACGTTGATTGATTTGCAAATGTTAAACCATCCCTGCCTCGCTGGAATAAATCCCACTTGATCATGGTGTATAATCTTTTTAACGTATTGTTGTATGCGATTTGCTAGTATTTTGTTGAGGATTTTTGCATTGATGTTCATCAGTGATATTGGCCTGTAATTTTCTTTTTTTTCTGTTGTCCTTGTCTGGTTTTGGTATCAAGGTAATGTTGGCTTCGTAGAATGAGTTAGGGAGCTTCCCACCCTCATCAAATTTTTGGAAGAGTTTGAGAAGTGTAGATATTAAGTCTTCTTTGAATGTTTGGTAGAATTCACCAGGGAAGCCATCTGGTCCTGGACTTTTATTTTGGGGGAGGTTTTTGATTACTGCTTCGATATCATTACTGGTGATATGTCTATTCAAATTCTCTACTTCTTCTTGATCCAGTTTTGGAAGGTTCTATGATTCTAAGAATTTATCCATTTCTTCCAGATTTGTCGAATTTGTTGGCATATAGCTTTTCATAGTGTTGTCTTATAATTTTTGGTATTTCTGAGGTGTCTGTTGTAATTTCTCCTCTTTCATTTCTGATTTTACTTATTTGTGCCTTCTCTCCTTTTTTCTGGGTGATTCTAGCTAAAGATTTGTCAATTTTGTTTATCTTTTCAAAGAACCAACTCTTGGTTTTATTAATTTTTCTATTCTTTTAGTCTCTATTTCATTTATTTCTGCTCTGATTTTTATTATTTCCCTTCTTCTACTGATTTTGGGCTATGTTTGTTCTTCTTTTTCCAGTTCCTTTAGGTGCATTGTTAGATTGTTTATTTGAGATTTTTCTTGTTTGTTGAGATAGGCCTGTATTGCTATAAACATCCTTCTCAGGACCGCTTTTGCTGTATGCCATAAATTCTGGTATGTCGTATTTTCATTTTCATTTGTCTCCAGGTATTTTTTGATTTCTTCTTTGATTTCTTCGTTGACCCACTCGTTGTTCAGTAGCATTTTGTTTAATCTCCACGTATTTGTGGCTTTTCTGAGTTTCTCCCTATAGTTGATTTCTAGTTTCATACTCTTGTGGTGAGAAAAGATGCTTTGTATTATTTCAATCTTCTTAAATTTATGGAGACTTGTTTTGTGGCCCAATATGTGATCAATCCTGCAGAATGTTCCATATGCATTTGAAAAGAACGTGTATGCTTCAGTTTTTGGATGGAATGCTCTGTATATAGCTACTAGGTCCATCTGTTCTAGTGTATCATTTAAGGCCAATGTTTCCTTATTGATCTTCTGTTTGGATGATCTATCCTTTGGTGTAAGTGGAGTGTTAAAGTCCCCTATAATTATTGTGTTACTGTCTATTTCTCCTTTTATGTCTGTTAATAGTTGCTTTATATATTAAGGTGCACCTACATTGGGTGCGTAGATATTTACAAGTGTTATATACTCTTGTTGGATTGTTCCCTTGATCATTATGTAATGCCCTCTTTGTCTCTTTTTACACTTTTTCTTTTAAAGTCTATTTTGTCTGATATGAGTACTGATACCCCAGCTTTCTTTTCATTGCCATTTGCATGGAGTATCTTTTTCCATCCCTTCACTTTCAGTTTTTGAGTGTCTTTAGGTCTGAAGTGTGTCTCTTGTATGCAGCATATATATTGGTCTTCTTTTTTTATCCAGTCAGCCACCCTATGCCTTTTAATTGGAGCATTTAGTCCATTGACGTTTAAAGTAGCTATTGATAAGTATGTACTTACTGCCATTTTTTAACATTTTTTCTCAGTGTTTTAGTAGTCCTTCTCTCTTCCTTTCTCCTTCTATACAGAATTGATGGTCTCTTTAGTTTAACTTCTGTCTGAAAGCTCTACTCTTTAACTCCCCTCCTCCTTCCTTTTATGCTTTTGATATCATATCTAACCACTTTTTTCTGCATTTGTATCCATTACCCTCTTATCATGGAAATAAATAATTTTTCCTATTTGTTTTCTTCTCTTTTCCTCTTAAATCAGTCCCTTTAACTTTTCATGTAGCACTGGTTTCTTGGTGATAAGCTCCTTTAATTTTTGCTTGTTTGGGAAATTTTTGATCTCTCCTTCCATTTTGAATGATAACCCTGCTGGGTACGGTATTCTTGGTTGTAAGTTTTTTCCTTTTTATCACTTTAAATATCATGCCGTTCTCTTCTAGCCTGTAAGGTTTCTGCTAGAATTCAGCTGATATCCTTATGGGGTTTCCTTAGTATGTAACTTGTCTTTCTCTTGCAGCTTCAAGAATTCTCTCTTTATCTTTAATTCTGGACATTTTGATTATGATGTGTCTTGATGTGGGTCTCTTTGGGTTTATCTTGTTTGGAGCTCTCTGTGCTTCCTGTACCTGGATGTCTGTTTTGTCTCTTAGGTTAGGGAAGTTTTCATCTATTATTTCTTGAAATAGATTCTCTGCCCCTTTTTCTCGCTCTTCTCCTTCTGAGACACCTATCACACAGATGTCAGTGTGCTTGATGTTATCCCAGACGTCCCTTAGATTGCCATCACTTTTCTTAATTCTTTTCTGTTTTACCTGTTCAGCTTCGGTAATGTCTTCTAGTCTTGTGTCCATCTCACAGATCCGTTCTTCTGTATTCTCTACTCTGTTTTTGAGTCCCTCTAGTGAATTTTTCATTTCCAGTATTGTATTGTTCATTTTTGATTGGTTCTTTTTTATCTTCCATTTCTTAGTTGGCATTCTCACTGAGTTCATCTATTCTTCTCCCCAAATCAGTGAGCATCCTTAACACTCTTTGTTTGAACTCTCTGTCGGGTAGATTGCTCATTTCTGTTTCACTTAGTTCCTTTTCAGGGGTTTTGTCCTGTTCCCTTACTTGGAATGTATTCCTTTGTCTCCTCATTTTGCCTCTTTCCCTGTGCTTGTTTCTACATATTAGGTAGGTCAGCTACGTCTCCTGCTCTTGGATAGGTGACCTTATGTAAGTGATGGCTTAGGAGGCCTCCAGTGTGCTTCCCTCAGTTCTCAATGTTCCAGGGGTGACCACTATGTGGGCTATGCGTGTCCTTCTGTTATTGCCTGTTTGCTCTCCCTGTAGGTGCCCAGGGAGGCCAAGTTTTGCTCCTGGCCAGCTGTTGTAATGCTCAGCTGCTTGTAGTCATTGTGGGCCCTTCAGTCTCTTTATGAGATGTGGGAAGCCCCAGCACAGTTGGCTGCAGGTTCTAACACCACATTTGTGTTGCAGTATTTCTTTTAAGTGAGTAGGCCCCCAGCATGGCTGGTTGTTAGGCTCAGGGCCTTACAATTGCTATAAGCCTCCAGCCTTTAGGTCTCTTGTCAGCTATCTGAGGATTGCAGCTGGGTGAGGCTGACCTCAGGCACAGGAGCACCCAATTGTTTCAGGCTTTGGAAGGTGGGGCAAACCCCCTTTCTGGGTCTTTGAGAAGCACGAGTCTTCTGCAGCTGACAAGCCTTGCTGCCCACAGGTCCACACTCTCTGTCAACACAGTTCTGCCCCGTGTGCGTGCCCTAACCTCCCGAAGCATACCCAGTCTCTCCACGGCGGGAGCCCCACACACTCCACCACCGCCCCACACTCTCCACCTGCTCCTTGTGCACACCCTGCCCCAACGAAGTTGTCTCAGTTGCCAGGCTGCAGAGAATACATTCACCAATCTATGCAGGCCCACAAGTTGCCTGAGGGCTTGTTGTTGGGTGGGGCCAGTCTCTAGGGTGGGCTGCCTGCCCTGACTGAGCTGGATTAAATTGGTTCTCTAGCGGGTGGGACAGACTCTGGGCTAGCAGACCTCAGGGAGAACTCCAATGGCTTCTATGTCAGCACGCCCACACCAGACCACAACAATATTCGCCACCAAAGTCCCAGTCCCTGGAGAGGTCTCACTTCTCACCGAGATGCACACAGGGCCTATTAGGTGAGTCTCTTTTCACCAAAACACTGTGCACATTTCTCTCTGGTGATTTTAGGTTGCTATCTGAAATGCGTGAGTTTGTGCATGCTTTCTTTAAGAGCCAGTTTGTAATTTGTTTGTGAACCAGCTTTTCTGGGTGTACTCCCTAATGTTTTAGTAACAGGCAAAGTCAGTTATTCTGCCACTTGTCACGATTGTGCTGGGTCCACAAAATGCCCACAGCGGGGTTGCTCCCTGGCTCAGGGTCCTGCTCCTCCAGGGAGGGCTGCATACCTTTGGGTGACTCCTGGGCAGTCGTGAGGTGCTGCGGCTTGTGAAGGTGGCATTTTTCCTCTCCAGAAGGGAGTTTCTCCCTTTTCTACCTCAGTTAGGATTGTCCGTTGTTGCAGGAGTTCCTCTTATCCAGTTTTCAGTTCTGTCTCAGTTGTAATTTTTCCATGAGTAGTTGTAAATTGGCCGTGTCCTCGGGAGGAGGTGATTTCAGAGTCTGCCTGTGTTGCCATCTTGACATCCTCCTCCTCATGGTGCTTGAGGGGTTCTTCACATGAGTGTTGGCGTAGAAAAGTTTAAAGAGTAAAGCAGCATTGGTCAGATCAAAAGTGTTGGGTGAGCATAATTCTGAAGGAATAATGATAGAGACGTAAAAACAAGAAGCCACTTGAATTGCATTGGAAGGTATTAGAGACATCAAAGGACTGGGAAAAACACCTTGTTTAATGTAAGTCATTTCTAAACTCTAAGGCAAAAAGTAATATGAATTTACATGGTAATTATAAACCACAAAACAACAATTCACAAGACAAGTAAACAACTAAAATAGAAACCAGAATAAGAAAAATAGAAGTTAAAGGAGAGATGGAGAGAGATGGTTGGGGTCAGAAAACATGGTTTAGTCATCCTTGAAGTCTCCCTCAGACTCTGATCATTCTTACCGTTCAGTAAACTCTTTGAGCCCATCAACCTGGGCATGGGCAAAGTGAGAGGTGGTTGGAGGGGAGAAAATGCAAGGATACCCTTGTGGAGGCACTGACATTGAAAATGAGTGACATTTTGCAAAGGTGTTTACCATAATATATTAAGGATTATTCTGGAAATCTAAGGATTTTTCTGGAATGTACATTTTCATTTTATGGAAACTCCAACTAGCCCAAGAACGATTTAAACATTTCAGCTTTAGAAATAAAGAGAGGGGCCACCCCTGTGGCTCAGTGGTTAAGTGCGCACGCTCCACTGCGGCAGCCCCGGGTTGACAGGTTTGGATCCTCGTGCGCACCGACATACCGTTTGTCAAACCATGCTGTGGTAGCATTCTATATAAACTAGAGGAAGATGGGCACAGATGTTAATCCAAGGCCAATCCTCCTCAGCAAAAAGAAGAAGATTTACATCAGAATTTAGCTCAGGGCTGATCTTCCTCACAAAAAAAGAAAGAAAAGGAAATAATGAGAAACTTTTCTGTCAGTTTTAAGAATGAAAACAGTTAGCATCTGGAAAACAGTTGCAATTTGAGATGAGAATGTGGAGAAAGAATTAGATGTCACACTTTGTTTTTGTTTTTCTCTAGGGCAGTAAGGCTTGCAGGGGGAATGAAGTTCCATCTTTGCTCTATTGAGCTTGAGAAGGTGTAAAATTCACTTGTGCTGGGCAACACTGTTGACCTGTGGAGAAAGACAAATGGTTCAAGTAGCTGATCTAAAGGAATAACAGAGCTCATAAAAGTTCTTGTCTTATAAAGGGTGCTTCTTCTTTATTGAACTTTACTGGACATCCATTGACCTATATGTGCAAAGTATTTGTGGTAGGTATTGAAGGAAATACAAAGGATTATAAGGTTCCAAGCTCCTCCACATACGTGACATGGTTTGCAAGATGAAACTTGATTCTGCCAAGGAATATAGTATATGTTGTATTAGAGAACCTAAAAAAAAATGGGAATGTTATCGAGAAATTGTAATTAAGGACAGCTTCTTAGGAGAGGTGGACTACATCAAGTCCTCAAAGGGACCACTTTGGGCAGGTGGAAGGAAGAAAGAGTGAGGATTTCAGATGGCGGAAGAGAGGAAATGTACAGAAGTAGATAGGAACATGGCATTTGAGCATGGGGGTGGGGATGCCATGACAGGCACAGTCTTCCCGTGACTGAGAGGCATCTCAGTTTCCTCCTGCAGGAGCCCAGCACTGCTTCCCACATCCTGGCCTCTTTCACCTGCAGAACCCCCGCCTGAGCCAAGGCCTATCTTATCTGGATCGCTGCCTAGTCTCCCAACAGTTCCCTTTGCTTCTAGTCTTAATTTCTTCTAATCATTCCTCTATAATGCCTTCAGAGTTACCTTCTAGAATCAAAGTTTGTTTAAATGTGACATCTGCTTATACTCTTTCAATAACTGCTCAGAGCATCCGAGAGAACATTCAGACTCCTGAGCTGGACTCACAGGCATTCTCTTGCTGTCCTCACCTTTAGCCTCATCACCCACTGTTTCCTACATGTTCGCTTTGTTCTAGCCTTAAAAATACCCCCATTTTCTGAAAGCTTTAGCATCCTTTATATCTGTCTTTTTATATATGTTTATTCTGCACTCCTACCCCCCTGTTTAATCAACTTAATTCCTATTTCCTAATCTAAACTCATGTCAAATGTTCCTTTCACTTGGACACTTTTCCTGAGAGGTCTCCATCTAGAGACCCCTTTTGATGTCGCCACTCTGGGACCCTGTACTTATCTACTTTTCCATAACTGTTGTTTTATTCATGTCTCATAAACAGTGAGCTCCTTAAAGCTGAGACTATCCTTCTTCTTGATAAATAAATGGCAAGCAGTAGGATACATTGGAGCATATGAGGAAACCATTGGTGTAAAACTAATTGGGCCTGACCTAGCTTTTTTTTTTTTTTTCAAAAGGGGCCTGTAGCCTGTGTTCATCCATTGTACATCCACTTCAAGCAATTAACATGTCTAAAGACAAGAACAATGCCCTTAAGATGTAAATGCAACTTCCCCCACATTGGCATTTCCTTAATGATAAGCATTTCTCCCTAGGCTAGGATTTGATTGCTGTGCTCATCCTGTGACCACCCAACTCAAGACAACAGCCACGCCCATGGAAACAGCAGACCTGATACCCACCCTGTCCATCAATCAATGTGCTGACAGGTCAATGTCGCGGCTATTGTAAAAGGGACATTGCAATCACATGTGATACATGCTTTTTGATAGTATATAACCACTGTGTACACCACACTTCTTCGGAGTGCTCCATTTCTTCATGAAAGGACTGTCCTGGATTATATGGTCTTCAAAGTTTGACTCATAATAAACTCACCCTAATTTTGATTTATAGATTGGTTATGGGTTATTTGCATCAACATTTCTTGGCATAGTTGCAGTAGGATTTCAGAGAAACCCACCAGAGACAACCTGGAATCTACACTGAACCGACTCTTGGTACCACAGGGGCACTTTGAGCCCCATCTGGATCACTGCATTCTTCAGGTGACCCTGGTGAGTTCTCCTGAATCCCAGACCTCTTTATTTTAAGTTGATGGTCCAGGGGCCTGCCCCGTGGCTTAGTGGTTAAGTGCGTGCGCTCCACTACTGCCGGCCCGGTTTGGGATCCCAGGCGCGCACTGACGCACTGCTTCTCAGGCAATGCTGAGGCTGCATCCCACATACAGCAATTAGAAGGATGTGCAACTATGACATACAACTATCTACTGGGGCTTTGGGGAAAAAAAAGAGGAGGATTGGCAATAGATGTTAGCTCAGAACCAGTCTTCCTCAGCAAAAAGAGGAGGATTAGCATGGTTGTTAGCTCAGGGCTGATCTTCCTCACAAAAAAAATAATAAAAAAAAATAAGTTGATGGTCCAGGAGTTTATTTGAGCTGTTTTAAGGTCTTGAGACTAGTGGCTTTGAAGGATACCGGTACATTTCCTAGGTAGAGAAAAGCCTAGGGGGAATTTCTTAGGCCAAGGGACCTTAGGGGAAACTTGGAGTAAATTGAGTTGGTTGTCCTTTTAATTTGGCTTTAAAATTGGAAAGAATTATGTTTATAAAGTCTGAACAAAACTGCTTGATAAAGAAATGAGAGTCTGAACTTGTTCACCTATGAAGAAAAACTTGAGCTTGTCAATTGGCCAGAGACCAGGTAGCAAATATCGATGCTGACAGTTGTTATCCTTTCGGAGCAGCACATGACTTTGGAATGCTGTGGAAACAACGAGGGTTTTTAACCTCTTCAGATCAGCCTATAAAGAAGGGGAAACAGGTTGCAGAATTATTACATTCTATACAGCTACCGAGACAACTAGCGATTATTAAAATGCTAGGGTATTCAAAATATGATACTTTGGAAGCTAAAGGAAACCAGCTTGCTGATGCAGCTGCTAAACAAGCAGCCTTGAGGGCTTGCCCTACCCAGCCTCGAGAATGCCTGCTGCTTCCTATTAACTCTGCTAACCCAGTAAAAGACTTCCTTCTACAGGCCGAAGAAGTGGCCATGGAGGAAGAAAAACACATATGGCAGTCAAAAGGGGGAATTTTTGACACCCTCTCACAGATGTGGTTTGAGCCCAATAGGAAACCCATGGTACTTGTTGGAGCACAATTGCCCCTGCTCCAGCATATACACTAACTAACCCACTGAGCACCTGAAAAGGTGATTTTATGGGGAAAACAATACTTTTGGAAACTTTTTCCCACAGTGGCCCATCAAATTTATACTCGTTGTGTTATATGCTCAAAGTATAATCCAGGGAAACCACTTCATGGGTCACAAGGCCACTTTCCCCTTTCTAAGGGACCCTTTGAGGAATGGCAATTGAACTTTGTCTAAATGTCACCATCTCAAGGATATACATATATCTTGGTAATTATCTGTCTGTTCTCACATTAGGTTGAGGCCCTTCCTTGCAGAAGAGCAATGGCTCTAACAGTAGGTAAATTACTATTAGAGAGAATAATTCCTGCTTGGGGAATTCCTACCGAGTTACATAGTGACCTGGAAACTCATTTCACTGGACAAATAATTAAATCTATTTGTAATATTTGGGCAATAATGCAGCATTTCCACTGTGCTTACCATCCCTAATCCTCAGGATCGGTCGAAAGAACTAATAGTTTGATCAAAATTCAGTTGGCAAAGCTTTCAGAAGCATTTAATCTCTCACGGCCAAAAGCTCTTCCACTAGTGCTCCTCAGTCTTAGATCTGCATCTTTTGGTAATCATCGACTGTCTCCTTTCGAAATAATAACTGGACGACCTATGCAATTAGATGAAGAAATGTAGGAACCAACTTTACTTAAAGGAGATATTTTACTTTATTGTCAAGGTCTCATTGAGGCTCTTAAGAGAAATGAGAAATTGGTAGCTAATTCTTTTCACAGTAAGCTCCCAGGAGATGAAGACATTAAGGATAATGGATTACAACCTGTAGATTTTGTTTATTGGAAAAGACACCTGATAAAGGACTCTTTGCAGCCCCGTTAGAAAGGACCATATCAGGTGCTTTTAACCAATCCATGTGCTGCAAAATTTAAAGGCGTAAACTCATGAATTCACATTTCTCATTTAAAAAAGGCTTCTCCACCTGAATGGACTTCAACTCCAGTCTCTGACACCCAACTTCGACAGACCAAGACGAATACCTCCAAATCAGGATGAGAAGAAGACGACATCTGTTGTAGACATCTGTCCTGAGACTCTGGACAAGGCCTGTATTCCTAAGCTTATATCTCTTCATTTAAACCCTTGTAGTGTTTAAGCTTTATGTAATTGCTAAAATAATCAATTTCCAGATGGCCTTACCATTTTCATACACCAATGCTTTACCTTTCAACTTTATAAGATAGATTGGAACCTAATTACAAAACCATATGTTGATTACAAAAAAAGAATGCCATATAAGGTTTCCCTAATGCTATGTTTGTTTTTCCAATCTACATCTGAATGGACCTCTGATGGCAATGTTTTTCTGCAATGGGCACATTCCTTTGCTACACATAAAAATCAGTCTACTTGTTGGCTGTGTGGCCAACTTCCACTTTCTAAGACCCTTGGTGGGTCTTTCCCTTTCGAGGCACAGATTGGAAAGCTCTAAAGCAATTTATTGTGATACAAAGATCTAGTTCTAATGTTCACAGTTCTTCTGATATTACTAATTATGATCCTGAAACATGGTCAATAGCCCATACTATTAGTAATACAAGACACGGTTATTCTTTTCTATTACTCAAACCATCCAATTATCCCAACAAATTGCAGATAAACAAAAGAAACCAGACATTACAGTACAAACTATGGAAGGTTTCACACAAATTTGGGATGGATATGTTTGCCTTACTCCTAGCCATGGATCTTTAAACATACCAGCACCTTTATGTTGGTAACAGAGAAATCATTCCAAACAAAATCTACCAAATTACACTCTAAAGATGGGCTGGATACCCACCGAGTCATGTCAGAATATTATTATACGTGAAACAGTGATTGGTTTGGAACAGACTGGTCTCAAAGACCAAGCATCTATTAGATGGCTCCTAATGGAACTCACTGGTTATGTCGAACAAACCTCTGGCCTTGACTGCCACCAGGATGGCTAGGGCGCTGCACTCTGGGCTTCTCTTGCATACAGGGAAAGATTCGTCCAGAGCTAACATCTGTGGCCAATCTGCCTCTCCTTAAGGCCAGATGGGCTCATTCAGTGTTACACTTGTATGATCACCTAGTACCTATATTTGCTCCTTCCTTGGGGCTGGAAGATGTCATATCATATATAGAGTCTCTGACAAAATTTACTCAACAAGCCCTTAACGATAGTCAGGAAAGAATAGCTTTCATAAGTACTGAAATGTCTTTAATGAGAAAAGCTGTCCTTCAAAATAGAATGGGCTTAGATATTCTTACAGAAACCCAAGGTAGTACATATGAGATCATTCAAACTGAATGCTGTGTGTTTATACCTGACGAGTCTTCCAATGTGTTACCTCTACTAAAACACATGGAAAAACAGGTGAATGCCTTAAGTGATCCTACACCCAGCCTTGATTTGTTTGGTTGTCTCCCTTCTGGTATTGGTTCCTTTTTTCGATCTGGATTGTAATTCTTATTTATATTGCTTCTTGGAATTCTTGTACTAATCATTATATTCAAACTGTTGTTTTCTTTACCTAGTGTTGTAAGACTGGCATGCAAACTAGAGTAATGGTGGCTCAGTGACTTGAGATGGCCGATCAATCTTATAACCCTGGACAAATTACCTTTTCTGATAAGGACTATGCCTAAAAACTCATTTTAAACTAATCTTTAAAAAAAATGTTTAATTATTATCATTGTTACCATACTTGTTCTATAATTGTGCACAATGTAGCATAAGGGGCTATATATATTTTAAAAAAAAGCACATATACAATGTTTGTGCAACAACCTAAAATTAATCCAAAACCCTTGAAATGCTTCCTCTGTTTATATATATATATACCTCTTTGCTTGTCCACAATATCCAACTAATTCCACGCAATGTGAACAACTGGACAAATAGATGAGATAAAAGCCTGGCACCGAGGGACGTGATAAACCCAGGGCATGCAGCAACCACCGTGACTCTGAGGGACAATATTTTGATCATCATTGCTTTCTATCAAAAGATTATACATCAAAAGGGGGAAAAAGATAAATAAATGGTAAGAAATAGGATACATTGGAGCACATGAGGAAGGCATTTGGTGTAAAACTAGTTGGGCTTGACCTAGATTTTTTTTTCCAAAAGGGGCCTGTAGCCTCTGTTAATCCATTATATATCTTTTTTAAGCAATTGACATGTCCCAAAGACAAGAACAATACCCTTAATTTGTAAATGAAACTTACCCCACATTGGCATTTCCTTAAGGGTAAGCATTTCTCCCTAGGCTAGGATTTGATTGCTCTGCCCATCCTGTGACCACCCAACTCAAGACAACAGCCATGCCCATGGAAACAGCAGAGCTGATACCAACCATGTCCAACAATTGACGTGCCGACAGGTCAATGTCGTGGCTAATGTAAAAAGGACATTGCAATCACATGTGGTACACGCTCTTTGATGGTATATAACCACTCTTTACACCCCCACTTCTTTTTTTTTAATAATTTTATTTATTTATTTATTTTTCCCCCAAAGCCACAGTAGATAGTTGCATGTCATAGCTGCACATCCTTCCAGTTGCTGCATGTGGTACGCGGCCTCAGCATGGCCAGAGAAGCAGTGCGTCGTTGCATGCCCGAGAGCCAAACCTGAGCCACCAGCAGCAGAGCATGCACACTTAACCGCTAAGTCATGGGGCTGACCCTGTACACCTCACTTCGTTGGAGTGCTCCATTTCTTCATGAAAGGACTCTCCCGGGCTATATGGTCCTCAAAGGTTGATTCATAATAAACTCACCCCAATTTTGATTTATAGATTGGTTATGGATTATTTGGATTGACATTCTATTTGTCTCTCCAGTATCTAAACATAGTACTTGACACCTTTGGTGCACTCAGAAAATGTTTGGTGAGTGAATAAGTATGTGGGAGACCACACTGACTGGAGCAGAAGGGGCTTTTCGGGGAGTGGTAGAAAAATTCGTTGACATTCCTACTATAGTAGTTGAAGCTCTGGGCTTTGGATAAGTTTGTCTGGGAACCAATACCAGTTATTCCACTTTTAACTAGGGAATCTGTGCAAATTATTTACTCTCTGAGCCTTAGTTTCCACATCTATAAAATGGGGCTACTGAGAACTCCTGTCTCATATGGTTTTAGTGAGATTTAAATGCATTAATTAATGTAAAGTGCTTAAAAGAGCTCCTGGCACATAGTAGTCACTAAAATATTAGCTGTTATGTTATCATTATTGCTCTTATTTCTGAGCAATACTCTGGTTTTGAAAAGATGCTTTCATAATATAGTTGATCCTCATTATTTGTGGAGTCCGTGTTTGCACACTTGCCCATTAGCTAAAATGTACTGGCAGCCTCCAAATCAACACTCTCAGGACTTTCATGTCCATTTGCAGGTATGCACAAAGTGGTGAGAAATTTGATTCACTCGAAGTGCACGTTCCCAACTGAGGGGGAACCAGGTGACGCTCTGCCCTCTTGTTTCAGCCTATACTATAAACAAGTGTCCGTCTTGCAGTCTATTTAGTGGCCCATTTCTTATCTTTTTGTGCCTTGTGTATGTGACTTTGCTGTTTAATATGTCCCCCATGTGTAGTGCTGCAATGTTGCCTGGTGTTCCTCAGGGCAAGAATCTGTAACGTGCCTTTACAGAGAAAGTATGTGTGTTCGACAAGCTTCTTTCAGACACGAGTTACAGTGCTGTGGGTGTGAGTTCAATGTTAATATATCAACAATATATATTAAATAAGGTGACTTTAAAGAGAAACAGAGAGAACAAGGTTATGTATTGATCATTTGAAGAAAATGTAACTAAGGCTTGCAGGAAACTAACACTGTATTTCCCGTGGGAGCAGTGGGTCATATTCACTGATTGAGTGTTCACAGTGACTTTATAGAATGTCATACTGTGCATAATTAGAACTGTCTGTATCTTATATAATCCTCACATACTCCTTTATAGTAGGTAGGGTAGGGAACAGGGTGTCCATATTTTGCTATTAAAGTAAGGTTATTACAGACGTTATGAAACAAGTAGAGAATTTAATGTCTTGTGCTCAGCATAAGAGCCATGATTTTTTTTTTTTTGGTGAGGAAGATCAGCCCTGAACTAACATCTATGGCCAATCCTCCTCTTTTTGCTGAAGAAGACTGGCCCTGGGCTAACATCTGTGCCTATCTTCCTCCATTTTATATGAGACGCAGCCAGAGCATGGCCTGACAAGTGGTGCATCGGTGTGTGCCTGGGATCCGAACATGGGCTACCAGCAGCAGAGCATGAGCACTTAACTGGTACGCCACGGGGCTGACCCCTAGCCATGAGTTTTTGAGCAAGCAAGCTCTATGATCAACTGATGTTTAAGGAACAATTACCTGGCAAGAGAATGTGGCATTGAGAGGAAGAGGGAGAACTGAGCCGGAAATGAGGACCAGCTGTGAAACTCTGCAAGTATTCTCATTGTTAGGTGAGGAGATTCAGAGCTAAGGTGCTGATGTGATAAAGGAAAAGTAGCAGCCAAAGGATGAAATAATGGGTTTTGTAATCATATATAGGGTATAAATCATGCTGTAGTTCTCAAAGTGGGGTCCCTGAACCAGCAGCATCAGCAGCACCTGGGAACTGGGTTAGAAATGCAAATTCTCTGGTGCTGCTGCAGACCTGCTGAACTGGAAACTCTGAGGTGGGTCCTGGCAATCTGGGTTTCAACAAGGCCCCCAGGTGCTTCTGGTGCTTCTGGTGCCCATCAAGTTTAAGAGCCAATGAATTAGAAAAATGATTCCAACACGTCACCATGTCCAGGTAAGCTACAAGGCAGGGAGCTGGTATTTGTTTGGAGGATAAGATGCATTTTAAATTTTAGGAAAAGGTAGTTCAGCATCTGTTTCATCGTAAGGTTTCCAGAGATGCCATTTTAGCTCTCTACCTGTGAAGCTCTTTTTTCCACAATATGTTCTCCTTTAGACAGCCCTTGGTAAGTAATTTACCACTTACCATATGTTCTGAGAATCTCTTCTTTCTTGAAATCCTCTTTCAGACTTGAATACGTACTTTATTTTTGTGCATAATCTCCTCTCTTTAAAATCTGGATTTCTCTTCCTATAGGATCATGTATGGCACATGCAACCTTACTGTCAATTTGGAATGCCATTGATTTGTTCCAAAACCTTAGAAAGTTTTAGAATTTAGAACCTGATGAATAGAGAATGTATAAGCTTTTGTGTAGGACTCATATTTTTCATATGTCTAGAGATATTCCCAACTTGCCAGTAATGTGGCCTTAGATTTAGCAGAACTTGAAAATCTGAATATAGTAGAAAATGACTTATATATCTCATATTAACATTTACAAAATAAATGATCAGAATGTTAACCTACCAATAAGCACTTTCCATATTCTAGGCTCTGAAAGTATCTTGCTTACATAATAAACATGATAAAGTTTCAAAGATGAGCCAATTAACTTTTGAGCAAAAGCCTGACTTGAGTGTATCTTGGCTTCCTTTTTGACAGTTGTAACCTTAATGTTAAATTAACTTTTTCTTTTTCTGGGAATCAGATGATCTCGTATTTGGTGAACATTTTAATTTTTAATGGCCACTTGTATTTTGTGATATGTACGTCTTCAAACAATCTATAAGAACTAACCATTACCACCCACATATAAGATTATACAGGAACGGAAGAATTTTTTGCTGACTTGTATTTAATTGTTCAGCCAAAGCAGATGGAAAACTCTGTCACTTACAATGATTTAAGGGTTTGAAGTAGTATTTTTAAATACAAATAATCTCAAAATTATAATATATAAAATATATTACTTACTGTGTTAACTAACCAAAACAGTTAAATTTGCTCTTTCCTCCATTTTTTAAGGATGCACTCATTATATAGATTCTGTACAAAATTGCAAAGATCACTTTTTTCATTTTCAAAATTTATTTATTTTAATTTTTAATAGTGATAACCTTAGTGTTGGGTAAATTGCTGCACAATTACTGGAAATGCTGAGAGTCTTTTGGAAAAGTGTAGAAGTTTAAAGATAATGAAAAGTACATTTCTCCAATGTCAAGTCCTTTGAGCTTCTGTTTACTTGTTCTCTGAACAGATGGAAGATTAAGTACCAGCACAGGACACAAGGGAACAGGCTGCCAACTTGAGGGCTTCCCACGGACCACAGAGTGCCTGGCAGACTCTTGGATATTAAATCTGGGCTTTGTCCATTGGTGGGCCCTGAGATGAGGATTTTGCTTAAATGACCAGAGAATAGACAACTTTTTTTCTTGATAATAATATTTATCACGTAAATATCTTTATACATCTCTGAATAAAATAAAAAAATGTAACCCGTATAGAAATCAACTCTTACTGACAAGCCCCACAGCCTTCTCTAGAGAGCTCAACAGAAAATGTCTCCACTGACTGTGAATTGCTTTTCTCTGAAAGCCAGCCAGCCCTTCACTGATAGCCCTGTCTCCGGAAGGTCAGATACAATTATTTGAAGATGTTTAGCTGAATTAAGAACCAAAAATCCTACCTCCAGTTGTCTCCTTTGTGAGACTGGATGGCCGGCCTTATTTCACAGGCTGGGCAGTTGAGGTTTAAGATGAGCTTAATTGCTCTGTTCCCCAAGCATGGAAAAGGAGGCTTAGGGATGAGATTTTTGCAGGTAAAGATAGGGTCATAGAGGGGAATAAATATTTCAGCAAATTGGTATTTTGTTCTCTATAGTGGAAATAATTTAAGAAGCAGATAGTCTCTTTCTCCAACTTCTCTTCCCTTTTCTCTATTTGTAATATAGCTGTAAAAATTCTTTCTATAAAAATTTCAGGATTTCTTCTTTGCAGTCTATTATCTTCTTTATGAATTCTTTGACTTCACCACCTTCTTGGCAACACAACGCTAGCCACTGAGATATTATTATAGATTCAGTTTTGCAATTTCATCCTCTTATCTCTATTTCCTCTGCCATTTCTTAGTTTTAGTTCATTTTTTTTTTTATTTTTTGTTTATTGCAGTAACATTGGTTTATAACATTGTATACATTTCAGGTGTACATCATTATACTTTTATTTCTGCATAGATTGCATCATGTTCACCACCCAAATATTAATTACAACCCATCAACACACACATGTGCCGAATTATCCCTTTCGCCCTCCTCTCTCCCCCCTGCCCAACTGTTACTTTTAGTTCTTATTGTATCTTATGCTTTAAAACATTTGAAGCTTACAGAGTATATCAGTTCCTTATTGTCTCAACTTTTTATTATCTAAGTGCCCTCAACTATCACTTTTTAAAAAGAAGTGAAATACATAACAGAACAATACACTGTAATAAATTGACCACTTATATCATTAAGTTCAACCTGAAATCCCTCCCCACTTAACAGAGACAATCTTTTATAATTCACTATGATTTAGTTCAGGCAGGATCAGTTTATCAATGATTTTTGGATGCTTTAAACCACATGAGATAAGTACAGTGTAAAGTAAAATGGTTAATCTTGCAGAATTTGTAGAATTTTCTGATGGCTAAGGAAGTTGATGGTGGAGAGCCTGAATCATATGAAAAGTAGTTGATTAATTAGCACCTGACAGAGTTTGTTAATTTGGCAAAGACATATTTGTTGAAAAGATAACTTTGCATATCAGAGTATTGTCAGATGCCACTGGGAAAATTCATAATGTTCTCAAATACTACAAAAAATGACCATTTTTTCATAAAAAGATGTCATACATGATGGCATCATATACCTATGTCAGAAAATTTGCAATGAAGAAAATTAACACTTGAGTCATTTTAATCCTAACAATTTGTTTATGCTTACTATTAGGTTAAAAAAAATTTAGAAATAAAGTGAAAAGTGATATACTTGTTTAATTTTTAATTTTTTTAGGAAAAAATATTTTCACATTTTAAAAAAATATTTATTTGTATTTATTTTATGCTGAATTTATTCCTGGGTCCAAAGACTTTTTTTTTAATTAACAAACACCAATTCTTTTCAAACGCTTTCCAAAAGTTGAAGAGGAGGGAATACTTCTAAAGTCATCTTATGGGGTTAGCACTACCGTGATATCAAAGCCAAATCGATTAAAAGAAAAGAAAACTACAGGTCAATATCTTTGATGAAGAGTGATACAAATATCCTCAATAAAATAATAACAAACCAAATTAAGCAGCATATTAAGGATTATGCATCATTTTTCTAAAATAATTTTATTTATTTACTTAATTTTTCCCCCCAAAGCCCCAGTAGATAGTTTTATGTCATAGCTGCACATTCTTCTAGTTGCTGTATGTGGGACGTGGTCTCAGCATGGCCGGAGAAGTGGTGCGTCGGTGCACGCCCGGGATTCAAACCCAGGCCGCTAACACTGGAGCACGTGCACTTAACTGCTAAGCCATGGAGCCAGCCCATTTTAAGTGGGATTTATTCCTGGAATTCAACATGTTTCAATATACAAAAATGAATCAATATAACAAACCACATTAACAGGATGAAGGAAAAAAAACACATGGTCATCTCAATGGATGCAGAAAAAGTGATTGACAAAAGTAAACATGCTTTCATGTTAAAAACACCAAAAAACCCTCATAGTAAAAGGAAACTACTTCAACATAATAAAAGCCATATATATAAATCCACAGAGAACACTGTATTCAAGTGTGAAAGAGTGAAAGTATTTCCTCTAAGATCAGGAACAAGGCAAGAAGGTCCACTTTCACCACTTCTATTCAACATGTTATTAGAAAATTTAGCCAAAGCAATTAGGCAAGAAAAAGAAAGAAATAGCATCCAAATTGGAAAGGAAGAAATAACATTGTATTTTTTCACACATAATATCTTATATGTTGAAACCCTTAAAAATGCCACAAAGAAATTGTTAGAGCTAATAAATTCTGCAGAGTAGTGGGACACAAAATAAATATGCAAAAATTAGTTGTTCTTCTATACATTAATAATAAGTAATCTGAAAAAGAAATCTGAAAACTTTACACTTTTATTTACAGTAGCATCCCAAAGAGTAAAATACTTAAGAACCATCTTACTCAAGGAGCTAAAAATTCCAATGATGTTTTTTGCAAAAATAGAAAAATATATCCTAAAATTCATATGAACTCTCAAGGGACCCTGAATAGCCAAAATAATCTAGAAAAAGAAGAATAAAGTTGGAGAACTCACACTTTCTGATTTCAAAACATACTACAAAGTAAACAAAACAGTGCGGTACTGGCATAAATACAGACAATAATACTAATGAAATAGCATAGAAAGCCCTGAAATAAACCTTTGCATATATGGTCAAATGAATTATGACAAGGGTACAAAGACCATTCGTTGGATAAAGGATAAGTTTTTCCAAATATGGTTCTGGGAAAACTGGATACCCACATGCAAAAGAATGAGGTTGGACTCTTACCCTACACCACATACAAAAATTAACTCAAAATGAATCAAAGATCTAAATGTTAGAGTTGAAGAAATAAAATCCTTAGAAGAAAACACAGGGTAAAAGCTGCATGTCATTGGGTCCAAATGACATTGCCAACAATGATTTCTTTCATCTGACCAAAGCCATAAGCAACAACAGCAACAAAATAACAAATTGGACTTCATCAAAATGCAAAAGTTTTCTGTATCAAAGATACTATCAACAGAGTAAAAAGGCCACCCACAGAACAGTTGAAAATATTTCCAAATCACATATCTGATAAGGGATTAACAGCTAGAATATATAAAGAACTCCTACAACCCAACAATTAAAAGAAACGCAATTTAAAAATACAAAAAGGACTTGAAGAGACATTTGTCCAAAGAAGATATGAAATGGCCAGTACACACATGAAAAAATGCTCAACATCACTAAGTATCAGGAAAATGCAAAACAAAACCACAGTGAGATACCTCTTCACACCCATTTGGATAGTTACTATCACAAAATCAGAAAATAACAAAGATTGTCAAGGATGTTGAGAAATTGGAAGTCTTGTGCTCTGATGGTGAGAACATAAAACTGTGGAAAACAGTATGACAGTTCCTTCAAAAATTAAAAATAGAATTACCATATGATCTAGCAATTCCACTTATGGGTTCTGAAATAATAGAAATATATTTATTGGTCTCTGCCTCCAATTCCTGGCACAGAGTTACTAAAACCCTTGTACTTTCCTAAACGATAAGGACATTAGGAGCATCTCTTGTTCTAATAATTGTCTTTGACCCCATCCCTGACACAGAGCTCCTCAAACACTTGTAATTTCCTAAGTGATAAGAACATTAGGAGAATCATTTGTTCTATTGAGGCAACTCTAGGTGGGCTCCTGGATGGCTCCTGGATGGGGGCTGGTAACCAGAAAGACCAAGCCCTGATTAAAAGGTTGAAATTCTTAGCCCTATTTCTTATCCGTCACAGAGGGGAGAGGGGCTAGAAACTGAGTTAATAATTGATCATGCTTATGTGAGGGAGCCTTCATAAAAATCCCAATAGAAGGAAGTTCACAGCGCTTCCAGGTTGGCCATGACAGGGAGTGCTTGGAGAGTGGTGAACCTGGAGATGGCATGAATGTTCTGTGCCCCTTCTCACATATCTTTCCCTATGCACCACTTCCATCAGGCTGTTCTTGAGTTATATCCTTTTATAATAAACTGGTGATCTAGTAAATGTTTCTCTGAGGTTTGTGGGCCACTCTAGCAGATTAATCAAGCCCAAGGAGGAGGTTGTGGGAAACTCTGGTTTATAGCCAGTCAGTCAGAAGTACAAGTAACAGCCTGGGCTTGTAACTGGCACCTGAAGTTGAGGTGAGGTTAGGGTGGGTGTACAGTCTTATAGGACTGAGCCCTCGACTTGTGGAATCAGATGTAGCTCTGGGTTGACAGCATCAAATTGAGTTGAATTATCTGATGACCAGCTGCCATTCCAAGAATTGCTTGTTGGAGGTGTGAAGAATCCTCCCACATGTGAAAAAATGAATCTCAGAACATCATTTATGGGTATACACCTAAAAGAATTGAAGAGAGAGGTAGAAAGACATATGTACACCCGTGTTGTTAACAGCATTATTCAAAATAACCAAAAGCTGGAAGGAAGTCAGGTGTCCATCAATAGATGAATTGACAAAAAAAAAAGTGGTGTATACAGACAGTGGAATACCATTCACCCTTAAAAAGGAAGGAATTCTGACACATGCTATGACATGCATGAACCTTGAGGACTTTATACTAAGTGAAATAAAGCCAGCCACAAAAGGAAAAATATTGTGATTCCACTCATAATAGGTACTTAGAGTAGTCAAATTTATAGGAACAGAAAGGAGACTGGTGCAAGAGGGAGGGACAACAGGGAGTTGTTGCATAACGGGCACAGAGTTTCAGTGCAAGGTGAAAATAGTTCTGTGGATGGTTAGAGGTTATGGTTACACAATAATGTGAATGTACTGAATGTCACTGAACTGTACACTTAAAAATGATTAAAATGGTTAATTTTATGTTATGAATATTTTATGACCATTAAAAATATTATTTTCAACAAATGAACAAACACTAGCTACACGCAACAGCATTGATGAATATCACAACCATAATGCTGCATAAAAGAAATTATATTCAAAAAGCTATGTGTTTTATAATTCCATTTGTATAAAATCCAAAAAAGAAACAAAACTGAGATCTGGCTTCCAGTAATGGTTGAGTAGCTTGTTGAACTAACACTCTCACAGATAACAATGATAAAATCTGCATAAAATATTATATATATTTATATAGAATCATGTATCTATATGTAATACAGATACAATAAATGTGTATATGTGTATGTATAAATCTCTTCCAAAAGCAAGCAGAACTGAGAGGGAGTCTTCCCTTGAATGATGAGAATTGCACCAGGAGATATTTGCAAGCTTGCGTCTTGTTCTTCAAACCATTCCAAAATCTGTACGTGGCCCAGACAGGGGAAAAACTACAGTCTTACTTGTAATGTTAGAGGATGTATTTTGGGGCTGGAAGAGTAGCTGGAAAGTTAGGGGAGAAATTCTGGAAGGGAGGCAACCACAAAGAGGAAAAACCTCAAAATATGTGTGTAAGTCTCCCTCACACAGACACCAAATTCACAGATCTTTGAACAACACACATGCAGGGTAGGTCCCAGAGGGCCTAGTGTAAAAACAGCAGTTGGAAGGTGAAAGAACTGAATGAGGATTTCAGCTATGCCCACTGTAAAGGAGAGAAGATTGGACTTTCTGTAGAGCCAAGTTAACTCCCTGCTAGAAGAATGATAACACTCTTCAAGGGAATACAATAGTATCCAGAGTCTCTATAACTATGACTCATGGTTTCCAGTACACAATTTAAAAAATCATGAGATTTGAAGAAATAGGAAAATGCAATCCACACATGACCAAAAGCAGGCACTAGAAACTATCCCAAACGTGTTGCAATTAGCAAACAAGGATAAGAAAGTAGCTATTATAAAGATGATCATGGTGGTAAAGAAAAATATTCTCATAATGAATGAACAGATGTTGAAACTCAGCAGAGAAATAGAAATTACAAAAAAGAACCAAATAGGAAGATGAAATAAAAAAATACTTTTGAGTTTACCAGTAGATTAGAAATAGTAGAAGAAACAGGAAGATAGAGCAATAGGAATTATCCAACCTGAAGAAAAGAATGTAAATATTTTGAAGAAAAATGAAGAGAGCCTTACCTGTGAGAAGATTGAGTCCCCAGCAGAGAGGGGAGAAACAGAAAAATTAAATGAGGCAGAAAGTCAAATCAACAAGTAATAGCATAAAACTTCCAAAATTTGGTGGAAAATCTAAAATTTTAGATCGAAGAAAGTCAGCAACCTCACAAAATAAAATACAGAATAAAACCATACATAGGCACATGATAGTCAAGCTGTAAAAATCCAAAGATAAAAAGAAAAACTTGAAAGCAGTCAAGGAAATACTGGGGAAGACATTGCATACAGGGAGAAATAATGTGAATGATGAATGATATATTATCAAAAACAAAAGAGACAAATCAACAACAAAATGACATTTTTCAAATGCAGAAAGAAAACCCAAATGTCAACACAGGATGTTATATTTAGCAGAACTCACTATCAAAAAGGAAGCAGAAGCCACAATAAGATACTGGGCACCTATTAGTTAGCTAAAATAAAAAATAAAATTGCAAATACCAATAAAATTGCAAATACCAAGCGCTGGTGAGGACTAGAAACAAGTAGAAATGGGAATGCAACATGATAGTTGCCTTCGGAAAACAATTTAGCAGGTTCTTATAAAGTTAAACCTATACTTATTATGTGACTCAGATATCCTACTCCTAGGGATATACTGAAGCAAATTGAAAACTAATGTTTAAACAAAAATCTTTGTATGAATATTGATAGCCATTTTATTCATAATTGTCAAAAGATGGAAATAAACTAAATGTCCTTCATCAGGTGAATGGAGAAAGAAACTGTGGTGCACTGGGACATTAGAACACTACTTACCAATAAAAAGAATAAACTCTTGATTCACACAACAAGATGGATGAATCTTGAATGCATTTCTCTAAGTGAAGGAGGCAAGATTCAAAAGGCTATGTACTATGATTCAATTTACTTGACTTTCTAGAAAAGTTAGCATTAAAGGGATGGAAAATGATCAGTGGTTGCCAAGAGATGGAGTGGGGGAAGGGGTTGACTACAAAGAGACAGTATGAAAGAATTTTGGGGGTGAAAAAAACAGCTCGGTATGGTACTGTGGAGGTGTATACACGACCATAAATTTGTCAAAACCCGTAAAACTGTACATCACAAAGAGTGAATTTTACTCTGCAAATTTTACAAATCAATCAGAATGCCGAGGAACTCAGATGGAATGCAGTGACAAATGAATCTCACTGTATTACAAGTATGTGACATAACCACACTGAAGGGCTGGGGATGGAAGGTCCTAACCTAAGTAACTTTGGAAGACAGTGTTTTGATGGGATACTGTAGAATTAAAGTACTGGACACAAACACTGTACTCTAGGTGGTAAATTTGTTTTTCATAAGGGTATGGATTAGTAATTCTGAAGCTAGTTGACACATTAGTAAATATTGCAAATATCTGGAGTTAAGTTTCTCACTGTTGGTGAAAGAAGTGACGAAGAAACAAAAGGAAAAGGCTAGAATAAATTCTGTGGTGCTGGATTGGAGTTGGAAGTATCAGTATGAATCCATGTCTCTTTCAATATATCTATCCATATAGAAAGATAGATTGATAGACTGAAAGATCTATAGATAGATGTGTATACCTGATTTTATATTCATACATACATTTCCAAGCTCTGCTGAGAGAGTCTAGAAGCAATGACACTCTAGTATCAATGAGCATACATAGCTCCCTGATCTTGGTTTCTAAATATCATTCTCCAATAAAAAAAACCAGGTTTTCTTGGAGAAATGGCTGATTCTAAGGCTGGAGATGGAAAATACAAGGTGAGCCTGGAGCATCTTGTAGTGCCAGAAAGTAAGAAAGTGCTTTAAAAAAACACAGAATATGATGAGATGTGTCAAAAGGAATCAAACTGAAAGACATCCCAGTGGCTCAAGCTAGAAAACTGTGAGCAACAAAATAAATAACAGTAACATCGGATTATTACCCAGAGAATAAAATAAATATCCATGAGTCTATACTGACATAAAAAAGATTAAATAAGAAAGGAAGAAAGAAAGAAAAATAGGGGAAAAAAAGAATGAGAGAAGGAGAGAAAGAAAGGAAGAAGAGGGGGGAATCTTCCTCACAGAATTCCAAATAATAAATGCGGCTGGATAGCATGAAATAGAAAATTGCCACTAGAACACCACAGTAATAATCACTGTGGGCAAGACTGACTGATGAATGCAAAAACTGCGGGTGAAACTTAAAGAAGAAACAGTACCTTTGCAGAGCCTCAAAGCATCTCCCTCCAAATACTTAACTTTTTTCTCTTAAATTCCTTAAAAGACTTATGACTATTTAAAGCAAAAATTATAACACTGTATTGTGGGATTTATAACATGGGTAGATGTAAAGTTTATGACAACAATAGCACAAAGGACAGATAGAGGTAAATGCAACTGTTCTGTAGCAAGACTTCCATATTTTACATTGAATAAACTGGTGCACTACTAAGTCCAGGTAGACTGTGATATGTTAAAGATGCATATTGTAATCTGGACCAACCACTAAAAACTGCAAAGGTGTGTCACTTAAATGCTAATAAAGGAATTAAACAGCATACAAAAAGCGTTTATACAAGAATTTTCGCAGGAGATGACCTGCACGTCCCCAGGAGGAAGATAAACGCACTGCGGGGCATCCACAGAACAGAATGCCCTCAGCTGTGCTGAGGAGCAAACGCTGAAACACACATGCTGTGTGAGTCTCACCAACCTCGTGCCGAGGGAGGCAATGTGGATAGAAAACAATACACATGGGATGATTTCAGCCAAGATGAACCTATGGTGAAAAAAACAGAACAGTGGTTGCTTCAGGGGAAGGAAAAAATTGCCTGGGAAGGAACAGGAAGGAGTTTTCTGGGGGTGAGGAATATATCCTATTCTTAAAGGGGTGAAGGTTATATGGGAATGATTATTTGCCAAAACTGTACGGTTCTTATTTCTGCCTTTCAGTGTGGATACATCTTACCCCACCGCCACACACAAAAGACTAAAAGAATAATAAAGTGAGGTGGGAATGGGATGGAGCATGGATGAAACAAAAATGGCAGATGATTAGTAGTTGTTGAAGCTGGGTGACGGGCTTACTATGCTATTTTGTTTATTTTGTATATTGTTTAAATTGTTCTGTAATAAAACACTTGTGTAAGAAGACAAACTCGATATACAGTGTTCACTGGTAAGATACTGGTTATCTTTGGGGAGGAAGGAGCGAGAAAGAGATTGTTGGGGCCTGAGTGAAGCTGGTGCTAGTTCTTAGTCACACAAGTGTGTTCACTTTGTAATAATTCTTTGAGGTTTATATAGATGACTTCTGCATATATTTCTATACACATGTTATACATCAATAAACATTTTAAATCCTGCATATATGCACAAAGATACTAACTCATTATCTCAGACTAACAGCAGTGTTTTGTTTTAAAGTGGAACACGTTCATTCATGACACCATTAGATGGATTTTCATACTCCCAAGTATGTATTAATGCCCTCACCCTTGTGCGGCCCCGTGGGTCTTTCCATTTTTGCCTCAATTGGCAAGTGGCATGGCTTTGAGTTTTTATGATGCAATCTTTTTCCAGCAAGGCCCACCCGAACAATGATACTCACCAAGGCCTCGACACCTAGCACAGTGCCGTGTTCACAGCGTGATCTCAAGACCTGTTGGACTGGGTTGAATGAGGAAGAAAACGAGGAATAATGATGTTCATAACTTATGTCTAGGTGCCATAACGTGACTTAGGAAATTGGTAGGGTTTTTCAATAGATTTGCTATGACTTATTTTTTCTATTTAAAACAATGGGAAATAGGATCTCAGAGTTCTTTCTCAGAGAAAGTCTGACATTTCAGGCACAGGTTACTGACAATTATTAATGGCATATGACTTTCCCACCTCATCTTAGTGTTAAGTTTTTAATTCCTTACCTTGGAAATGACATAACTTTGCTTCTTCCAAATCTTGTAGTAATACTGAAGCTCCAGAAAGTCGGGCCATGGATATTCTGATGTTGTGCATCCTCCCTGCAAAGAAGTGGAGCTGTGAATCCACCAGTCTGAGAAGCACGTGGTGTTGTAGTATTTGGAGTCAATCAGATAAGCTAAATGGAAAAATGACTTCAGAGAGTTATCACTATAACCCGCCACAGCAATAAATTATTTTGTTCATTATTTTGTGATTCTGAGAGTATATTTAAAAAGGGATATTAAAACTGGTTCCCAGGAGCCAGCCCTATAGTAGACCAGAAATTGCATATTGCATTCCTCGACGAACTTGCCTAACATTGTGGGAAGGACGAACGGGAAGTTTCAGTGCTGTTGCCTGTGTCAATGAGGCCAAGAGGTCCAGACTGGGATAAGGAAGCCCAGTGAACAAGCCTGTGTGCAGCCTCAGAGAAGGGGCGTGCGTGTGGGCCCCTGAAGTGGCTTAGGGGTCACTTACCATTGCACGTGGTTTTCCTGTCTGTATAATGCAGGAATGGGGCTGCCCACTGTGATGTTTTCTCCTTTTAATGACATGGCTCAGGGCAGTCCTTCTAAGCCACCTTATCAAGGTATGGGGACTTCAGGTGGGTGGGGTCCAAAGGGAGGGTCTCTGCAGCAACCCTGACCACGGGGTCCAGAGGGAGTATAAATGGCAACCTAGAAGGATGGAGGGGATGGTATGATAGGTAGCCTTGAAAAGGCATATTCCAGGATCCCAGGCACCCAGTATTTCCATTTGAGGTATGGAAGCAGAGGGGCGGGGCCCAGGGGCAGAGGGACAAGGCGGGAGTTGGGGCCCCTAGCTGTGCATGTTGGGAGCTTTTGTCTCTTAACCGCTCCCAGCCGGCAACCTGCATGGCTGCAGGACTACAACTCAAAGGATGCTCTGGGCACGGGATGATGCCTAGTCTGGGGGGGGGAGCAGTGCGGTGTGAGCTTGGCCGAGGGCCAAACCGCTGTTGACTCAGGACTCCGGTCCTACACCCGCTCCATGTGGACTGAGTCCCAGAGGGATGTGATGGGACAAAAGGGACCACGGCATTACGAAGTTGTGGCGGCTGCATGGGTAGCTGTGGGCCTGCAGCATGCAACTACTTTTGTCCAAAATTGAAGCCGGACTCACGCCTCTTCCCCACCGCCTCCCTCCGTTGCTTGATTCCTCCTCCTACCTGCATGCCTGTGGGTATTTCCACAGCATCCTACCTAGTCCAGGGCCAGGTGCTTCTCTAAACCGCTTATGGGAACTTGTTTGACATCACAGAAACTTTCCACTTTGCCTGCTGCCCTCTGCCTTCTCCAGCCAAAGTACCATCATTTCATCAGATTTTGGGAGACATTCGCCCTTGTGGTCCTTCTTGCAAGCACAACTTAAGAGCCTTGCAGGGTGGTAACATTGGTGGTTGTTTGCCTTTTTTGCAGATGTGGAAGTTGAGTCATCTGTGAGGTTAATCTTTGGTTTGCCTGGGATCCGCTAAGAGCAGAGGATAAAAACCCAATTCCCAGGCAAGTATCTAGTAGGCCGTTTTCACCAACCCATTCTAGTGCAGAGGCCTCCGAAACAGCAATCTTGAGAATAGCTTAAGAATTTTGCCCTTTAGGTTGATCACCTAATCTTACCTCAGGCCTGGGTGGCCAACCAGTCTCTTAGGGACACGGGTGGCAACTCAGATCCCTCAGGAAGAGAAGGGTGGTCCAGCTTTGGGAGAGGGATGTTCAAGGTAGAGAGCACTTGGGCAGCATTTGAAACCCATCAGCTTTAACATCTCTGCTTTGGATTCCGGCAAGGTTCCCAGATAAACACACCTAGGGATAGTCAGATGTATGGTATTCTTTAAAAATTGATTAGAGTAGTGAAAAGAACAGAGCATAAAATACCCTGCTTATTTGCAAAAGATAAAATGCAAGCAAGACCTGCCTGTTAATTTTTTTCTGGTCATTCTCTTGCCTGTACCGTACACTTGAATGCAGAAACAAAAAACTTGAATTGCCAAATTCTCTTTTCCTGAGATTAGTAAATTAGTAAATTAAGTTAAAAGTCTTATTGAAACCTGTGGAGGAATGGTTAGCAGCTTTCATGATTTATGTCATCCCTAAAAATCTGGGCTTCGATCTACATGAAGAAAAGTCCTTGTTTATATTACACATCCAGATAGGTTATCTTTCTGATTCCTGAATGTGGGATATTATCAAAACAAGTGAAAAACCTGGTCGTGGAAACTGGACCCTGTCTCTTTGTCAGGAGTTTGCTTCTTTATGAATTAATGACACATGAATTCTTTAACATTTTCCTAGAGAAATGATGAGAAACTGTAGTGTCTCTGAATGTGACAAGACAGGGAGTTCTCATTAGACCACATCCTCGGGTTCTTCTCTCATGTTCAATAGGCCCAGGTGATAGTCCGTGTAGTCAGGTGCAGCGCTGCCACCCCAGCCCCCAGTGTTCCATACTACTCTGGCCTGTGCCCTCTTCAGGGGGTTCTGATGACACTCGTCCACAAAGGTTGGAAAAAGACATTGTAACATGACGATATTCATCATCTTGAAACCGGGATTCATGGAGAGGAAAGTATCGGGGTCTGTGTGCTCCCATGCACTGCTGTTGGGGTGTGGCCGCAGTGACCACTGTGCTCCTAGCAGTCCCCACAATGGCTGCCTCAGACGTTTGATCTCCTGGCACAACCACAGCAGCTGTTGACAGAGCTGAGTGCTCGTGCTTCAGTGTCTTCCGTCAGATTTTGTGACTCTGACCCTCTTCTGCTCGGCCCCTTCACATTCCTATCTGTTGCATTGGTTGCTTTGTAGTTGTCTCCTAGGAGCCACTGTATGTAAGTGTATTTCAGTGTCTTTAGGGACCCACGATCTCTAAACGAGTCACTACACAACACCCACTTATCCTGGTGTAGCCCGTGTTCATCGTCTCCAGTGGAGCTGTGAAGAGCCCTGCTTACTTGGAGCTCCTCTCATTCTCATGCTGCTGGGGCTGTTACGAAGCTGGGCATCTTGTCTTTGGTCTCATTAACATTATTCTTTTCATCGATTATTTTGAAGTCAGATATGACTTTGTTAATAATGTGGACATTGGCTGTCACAGGCACTTTTATGTATCTTCCCCAACAGCTCTGTGAAGTAGGCCTGTGATCCCCATTATACAGGGGGGGACACTGAGGCTCAGAGAGGTCAAGTAGCTTCGTTCACTTCACACAGTTTCTTGCTACATTCTGAGCCTCCACCTGGATCTCCGCCCCTCAGGTGTGTGCACTTTGCTGGTGTTCCACTTTGCTCCACTCTGCCAGGCTTCCCAAAGTCACACGCCCCATCCTGAGTCCATTGTCTGCTTGATGCAAGTCACCCTGCACAAACAGGCCCCGGGCGGGAAGTGGACTAGCAGGGCGTGGTCCTCAGGCTTACCCTGGGCAGGTTCTAGGTTCATTGTGAGAGCTGGAACAGTGGAAGGTACTGACCGTCACTCACCTGGAAGGTTTGTTATGGAGAAATACTCCACTGACTTTTTGCAGGTGTCATGTCTTCTTTGTCTTCATTACTCCTCTGGGCTTTCTCCTACAGTCCGTGTTGTGCAGTAACATAGAGTACAGAGACTGGTGAAGATAATAGTTTTGTCTTGCACCTAACGGTCACATCACTCATTTTTCTAATTATGAAAGAAATACATACTATAAAAAAAGTCAAATTACACAGATCTATGTACAGTAAAGTGAAACCTTCCCCTTCCATCCCCTTCCCTGCAAACTCACTCCGCTAGTCAGAAGGAACTATTGTAAAGAGGTTGTGGCTTATTCTTCTGGACATTTCCTATGAATTTATAAATATATAAATTTATTTTAAAATAAATTACATAACTATATCGTTTTGCAATTTGCTGTTTCTCAAACCATACATCATAAACCTCTCTCCTTATCAGTGCACATCACTCTAACTTTTTATATGTTTTAGAGGTATAGCAAGGAACAGGAATACCATGATCTGTTTATTTCCTCTTTGATAGAGTTGGGATTACATCCAGTTTCACTATTATACATAATGCTGCAGTAAGATCCTTGTATGGAATTTATTACACTGCTATTCAACTGCTCAATTTGTTTTGTTTCTATTTAGTCAGAGACTATGATATTTTCAACATTTTTATGGGAATTAATTTATAGAGAAATTAATTTTATCTCTGAATAAAGACATTTATGGGGAAACTGGCATTCAAGGTCATTCATCTCAGTATTCTGGAGAAAAATCATGAAACTTAGAAGGTATTATGCTTGCTCCGTCACATTCTAACAAGCCATGTCAACAATTTATTTATTTATATATTATTTTGTTAGGAAGATCAGCACTGAGTTAACATCCCTGATAATCCTCCTCTTTTTGCTAAGGAAGACCGGCTTTGAGCTAACATCTATTGCCAATCATCCTCCTTTTATTTCCCCAAAGCCCCAGTAGATAGTTGTACGTCATAGTTGCACATCCTTCTAGTTGCTGTATGTAGGACGCGACCTCAGTATGACTGGATTGGTGGTGCGTCAGTGCACGCCCAGGATCTGAACCCAGGTCGCCAGTAGCAGAGTGTGCACACTTAACCGCTAAGCCACGGGGCCGGCCCCCATGTTAACAATTTAAAGATGAATGTTTGACTAGCCTCTACTCTCTCTGTTCAGAAGAAGGATGACTTTTTCTTGTCTTGAAATCTTTTGAATCCAGAGACCTTCAGTTGGGCTTCAGAGAGGATAAGATATTGCTGTTGTATCTATTTCTCTTCAGCTGTAGGCTGCATCTTCTAAAGATCACAGAATTGAACATGGTCTAATCGATGTATACGATTTGGGTCAAAAAGTCAAAGTAATGAACCCAAGATAGGAATCTATAACTTTGGTTGTTAATAAAGAATTTCCTTTTATATCCTCAAGTATCCGTGATTACTAGTAAAAAATCACCTGTGGGTGATGTGATGTGGCTCTGCTGGCAACGTCTGGCTTGAACATCCATAGTTAAAGCTGCCACATCTGTAGGTAGATTAGACTTGACCTCTTGACGACCTCTGCCCTTGGTCTTTGACATGGGAAAAATAAGAATTTAAAAAAGCTGCTGTTAGTAACACTCAATGCTAGAAATGCCCATTAAAGAGTGAGTTTGATTTGGTAAACCTAAGACAGTACAGACAGAACAAAGTCTTTAATATCTATAAAATTTAGAAAACTTCTAAATTTTAAAAATATAACTCTATTTTTGCCACAGTGCAAACTGTGTATATATGAATGAAATAGCCCTCTGTCCATTTCTTAACTCGTTTCCATTGATTTGATGGATTTATCCTCTAATCCGTATTCCAAGTGTGAAAGAACATCTTGGTCCTTCAAAGAAAATAAGCCATTGAAATTTGATTTTCTTTTAGCTCGGCATCCTAGAGGTTTGAGGAATTAATTATCATGTAATGATACAATGATTTTGAAATCTAATTTTTAATTAGAGGTGTGTAAGTGATGATTGAATAGTGGTTCACCCCCATGGTCAGGGGTATTGTACACATGGACGTGTAAACACGATTCAGGAAGCTGCTTCAGCCCTGTGACATCCCTGAAAACCACAGTGCAGGAGGATCTAGGCACACAGCTGTCTGCCTCGATCTCCTGGGTTACATGTAGATCCAAAGGTCTTGAGAGTGGCTTCAGAGCAGCTAACTTTTATCTATTTCTCCCCTTCCTTCTCTCCAGCTTATCTCAAACAGTCTTGATTATCATATTTTAAAGACCAATTATAGCTATTTATATGAGCTGCTTGTTCATTATTGCAGAGTAATAATCAAGTATACTATTAAATATCATTTAATTGATCTAATTAAATTTGTTGTACCTTTTAATTGATTAGAACACTAAGTTTAGTTCAGAGTTTGATATTCACCTAATGTGTTGATCTTCTTACGATTGCCAAGTGCCTCACTCCTCTTAGAAGTCTATCTTTGGGAAGTCAAGATGGCAGCATAAGCAGACTCTGAACTCAGTTCCTCCCATGGACACAGCCAATTTACATCTACTCGTGGAAAAATTACCCATGAGAGAGAACTGAAAACTAGATAAAAGTAAATCCTGCAACAAAGGACAACCTTAATTGAGGTGGAAGTTGCAGAAACTCCCTTCGGGAGAGAAAAAATGATGCCTTCACAGGACACCAGCGTCACGTCCGCCCGGGAGCAGCCCACAAGTATGCAGCCCTCCCTGGAGGAGTGGGGCCCTGAGCTGGGGAGCACCCCTGCTGTGGGGATATTGTGGACGCAGCAAAACCTAGACTGAGTGGCAGAATAACTGACTTTGCCTGCTACTAGAACATTGGGGAGTACCCCCAGAAAAGCTGGTTCACAAAAAAATTAAAAGCGGCTCTTAAAGGGCCCACACACAAACTCACCTGTTTCAGAAAGCAACCGAAAATCAGAAGAAAGAAAGGTGCACAGTGCTTTGGTGAAAAGAGACTCACCTGACAGGCCCTGAGTGCATCTCAGTGAGATGTGAGACCTCGCCTGTGACTGGGACATTGGCAGCGGCCATTGCTGTATCGCGGTGTGGGCGTGCTGAAATAGACGCCATTGGAGTTCTCCCTGGGGCCTGCTAGCCCAGGTCTGCCTCATCCACTAGAGCACCGATTTAATACAGCTCAGCCAGGGCAGGCAGCCCATCCTAGAGACTGGCCCCACCCAACAACAAGCCCTCAGGCAACTTGTGGGTCTGCATAGATTGATGACTGTATTCTCTGCAGCCTGGTAACTGAGACGACTTCAGTGGAGCAGGGTGTGCACAAGGAGTGGGTGGAGAGTGTGGGGCGGTGGTGGAGTGTGTGGGGCTCCCGCCGGGGAGAGACTGCGTCCACTTCAGGAGGTTGGGGCGCGCACAAGGGGCAGGACTGTGTTGACTGTGTGTGTGGATCTGTGAGCAGCAGGGCTTGTCAGCTGCAGAAAGCTTGTGCTTCACAAAGACCCACATAGAGCGTTTGCAACACCTTCTAAAGCCTGAAATAATTGGGTGCTCCCATGTCTGAGGTCAGCCCCACCCAGCTACAATCCTCAGAGAGCTGACAAGAGACCTAAAGGCTGGAGGCTTATAGCAATTGTAAGGCCCTGAGCCTAACAACATTCCACGCTGGGGGCCTACTCACTTAAAAGAAATACTGCTACACAAATGTGTTAGCCAACTGTGCTGGGGCTTCCCACACCTGATAAAGAGACTGAAGGGCCCACAACAACTACAAACAGCTGAGCATTACAACAGCTGACCAGGAGCATAACTCAGCCTACCTGGGCGCATACAGGGAGAGCAAACAGGTCACAACGGAAGGACACACATAGCCCACATAGTGGTCACCCCTGGAACATTGAGAACAGAGGGAAGCACACTGCAGGACTCCTAAGACATCACTTGTATAAGGTCACCTATCTAAATGCAGGAGACTTAGCTGACCTACCTAATATGTAGACACAAGCACAAGGAAAGAGGCAAAATGAGGGGGCAAGGGAATACATTCCAAGTAAGGGAACAGGACAAAACTCCAGAAAAGGGATTAAGTGAAACAGAAATGAACAACCTACCCGACAGAGAGTTCAAACTAAGAGAGTTAATGATGCTTGCTGATCTAGGGAGAAGAATAGATGAACTCAGTGAGAATGTCAACAAAGAAATTGAAGATATAAAAAAGAACTAATCAGAAATGAAGAATACGATATTGGAAATGAATAATTCACTAGAGGGACTCAAAAGCAGAGTAGAGGATATAGAAGAATGGATCTGCGAGCTGGATGAAAGACCAGAAGAAATTACCCAAGCTGAACAGGTAAATGAGAAAAAAATTAAAATGAGTGAGGACAGTCTAAGGGACCTCTGGGACAACATCAAGTGCACTAACATCCATGTTATAGGTGTTCTGGGAGGAGAAGAGTGAGACAAAGTGACAGAGAATTTATTCCAAGAAATAATAGATGAAAATTTCCCTAACCTAAGGAAGGAGACAGACATCCAGGTACAGGAAGCACAGAGAGGAAGGGAAATAATAAAAATCAGAGCAGAAATAAATGAAATAGAGACCAAAATAATAAGATAAAAAATTAATAAAACCAAAGGTGGTTCTTGGAAAAGATAAACAAAATTGACAAACCTTTAGCTAGACTCACCAAGAAACAAAGAGAGAAGGCACAAATAAGTAAAATCACAACTGAAAGAGGAGACGTTACAACAGACACTTCAGATATCCAAAAGATTATAAGGGAACACTGTGAAAAGCTATATGCCAACCAATTCAACAATCTGGAAGAAATGGATAAATTCTTAGAATCATACAACCTTCCAAAACTGGATCAAGAAGAAGTAGAGAATTTGAATGGACATATCACTAGTAAGGAGATAAAATCAGTAATCAAAAACCTCCCCAAAAATAAAAGTCCAGGACCAGACGGCTTCCCTGGTGAATTCTACCAAACATTCAAGGAAGACTTAATACCTATCCTTCTCAAACTCTTCCAAAAAATAGAGGAGGGCGGGAAGTTTCTTAACTCATTCTACAAAGCTGACATTACCCTGATAACAAAACCAGACAAGGACAACACAAAAAAAGAAAATTACAGGCCAATATCATTGAGGAACATTGATGCAAAAATCCTTAACAAAATACTAGCAAATCGCAAACAACAACACATTAAAAATATTATACACCATGATCAAGTGGGATTTATTCCGGGTATGCAGGGATGTTTCAACATTCGCAAATCAATCAACGTAATACACCACATTAATAAAATGAAAAAAAAATCACATGATCATCTCAGTAGATGCAGAGAAAGCATTTGACAGGATACAGCATCCATTTATGATAAAAACTCTGAATAAAATGGGTATAGAAGGAAAGTACTTAAACATAATAAACGCCATATATGACAAACCCACAGCTAGTATCATCCTCAATGGTGAAAAACTGAAAGCTATCCCTCTACGAACAGGAACCAGACAAGGATGCCCACTGTCACTACTCCTATTTAACATAGTACTGGAAGTCCTAGCCAGAGCAATCAGGCAAGAGAAAGAAATAAAAGGGATCCAAACTGAAAAGGATGAAATGAAACTGTCACTATTTGCAGATGACATGATTTTATATATAGAAGACCCTAAAGAATCCACCAGAAAAATTTTAGAATTAATAAACAAATACTGTAAAGTTGAAGGATACAAAACGAACATACAAAAATCAGTTGCAATTCTATACACTAACAAGGAAGTAGCAGAAAGAGAAATTAAGAATATTATCCCATTTACAATTGCAGCAAAAGGAATAAAATACCTAGGAATAAACTTAACCAAAGAAGTGAAAGATCTGTACACTGAAAACTATAAAACTTTTCTGAAAGAAATTGAAGAAGACACAAAGAAATAGAAAGATATTCCATGATCTTGGATTGGAAGAATTAACACAGTTAAGATGTCCATACTTCCTAAAGCAATCTATAGATTCAATGCAATCCCTATCAACGTTCCAACAACACTTTTCACAGAAATGGAACAAAGAATCCTAAAATTTATATGGAACAACAAAAGACCACTAATAGCTAAAGGAATCCTGAGAAAAAAGAACAAAGCTGGAGGTATAACACTCTCTGATTTCAAAATATACTACAAAGATATAGTAACCAAAACAGCATGGTACTGACACAAAACAGATACACAGATCAATGGAATAGAATCGAAAGCCCAGAAATAAACCCACACATCTATGGACAGCTAATCCTTGACAAAGGAGCCAAGAACATACAATGGAGAAAAGAAAATCTCTTCAACAAATGGTGTTGGGAAAACTGGACAGCCACATAAAAAAAATAAAAGTAGACAATTACCTTACACCATACACAAAAATTAACTCCAAATGCGTTAAAGACTTGAATGTAAGACCTGAAACTATGAAACTTCTAGAAGAAAACCTAGGCAGTACACTCTTCAACATTGTTCTTAGCAATATATTTTCAAACACCATGTCTGACCGGGCAAGAGAAACAATAGAAAAATTAAACAAATGGGACTACATCAAACTAAAAACCTTCTGCACAGCAAAGGAAACCATCAACAAGACGAAAAGACAACCTAACAATTGGGAGAAGATATTTGCAAACCATACATCTGATAAGGGGTTAATCTCCAAAATATATAAAGAAGACATGCACCTCAACAACAAAAAATCTAGCAACCCAATTAAGAAATGGGCTAAAGATCTGAACAGATATTTCTCCAAAGAAGATATACAGATGGCCAACAGACACATGAAAAGTTGTTCAAAATCAAGGAAATGCACATCAAAACTAGCATGAGATATCACCTCCTGCCCGTCAGAATGGCTATAATAACAAGACAGGAAACAACATGTATTGGAGAGGATGTAGAGAGAAGGGAACGCTCATACACTGCTGGTGGGAGTGCAAACTGGTGCAGCCACTATGGAAAACAGTATGGAGATTCCTCAAAAAAATCAAGGATAGAACTAACATATGATCCAGCTTTTCCACTGCTGGGTATTTATCCAAAGAACTTGAAAACACCAATGCATAAAGATACATGCACCCCTGTGTTCATTGCACCGTTATTCACAACAGCCAAGACTTGGAAGCAACCTAAGTGCCCATCAAGGGACGAATGGATAAAGAAGATGTGGTACGTATACACAATGGAATACTACTCAGCCATAAGTAACGATGAAATTCAGCCATCTGTGACAACATGGATGAACATTGAGGGAATTATGCAAAGTGAAATAAGTCAAAGGGAGAAGGTCAAATACCATATGATTTCTTTCATTAAGTAGTAGATAAAACAACAATAAACAAACACATGGAGACAGAGATTGGATTGGTGGTTACCAGAGGGGACGGGGGGAGGGAGGAGGGCGAAAGAGATAATTCGGCACATGTGTGTGGTGATGAGATGTAATTGGTATTTGAGTGGTGAACATGATGTAATCTATGCAGAAATAGAAGTATAAAAGATGTACACTTGAAATTTATACAATGTTATAAACCAATGTTACTGCAATAAACAAAAATTAAAAAAGAAGAAGTGTATCTTTGGCCCATCACAAGATTTTAAAGAATCAAATCATCATAGATTAAGATAATGTACTGTCCTTTTGATGACCGGGAGGCACATGGGTCCATTTTGAAATTATGCCCGTCTGTCTTTGCTCCCCACGGAAAGCTTCTGGTCACTAGGTCTCCAGTGGCTTGCACAAGCCCTAGGTCTATAATAGCTTGGTGCCTCTCTTTCTACTTGGGGTAGAAATAAAAGAGGTCAGAGAGACTTACTGTAGTTTTGGAGACTTGTAACCTCTTCTATGAAGACCACCCATGCATAATTTTCTGGATAGCTCTCTGTGCCTAAGACTACTAGTTACTTTAAGGGTTTGTCAGGAACTGTGAATGGTCTGATATTTTACCTTACCTGCAAACCAATAAGCTAGCCTACCATGGTCTTACAGATGCTGGCAAAAAACACAAGACCTATGCGTAAGAGACAAAGGACTTAATGACACAGCAATAGCAGTGACCAGAGTATCAGCATTTGCACTGGTTTAATAAATCCCACTTCCTACAGGGTGATACACAGTGGGCCAGGTGAGACACAGAGGGTTGCAAGAGTTCAGAGCTTAAGAAACGCAAATCTTTGATAACGGGCAGGAAGTCTGCTGACGTTTGCCTCGGGGGTGTGTGTTATTTTTATTATTCTGGGCAGTAAGCAAGCCTGCCCTTTGCTCCAGAGGAGGCCACTATTTCTATTTTCCAAGGCTGACAGCTCTACACACATCCTTGAAAAGATAACATGGTTTTACTGGGTTTCAAAGATAAGCTTGAATGAGACTCAATCATCATTCAGCTCTTCTGTTTCCTTTATTGATATTGTGCAAATATGCTCTTTTCTTTGTAAAGTTCACTAACTTTATTCATACATAAGGGATGCTTTTGGTTTTATTTATTAAGTTGAAATTTTCTTATTAGAGAAAATGAGGAAAGGATTATGGGTTGTATCTGAGTGTATGCTTTTCCAGGAAAAATGTGAAAGATCAGTGCTCAGAGAAATTTTCCACAAGGAGCAGATAGCAACTTAAATGATTTTAATTTGAATACTGTTTTGTACAAATTTCTTCCATCTTACTTAATCCTCTCTGCTTCCTGTAACTCTCATATGGGAATGGGGCAGTTTCAGGGATTCAATGAACTCATTTACAACATTAAAATGGTTTTGTCTGTTGTGTCTTTTTAATTGAGGTAAAGTTGACATACAACATTATATTAGTTTCAGGGGTACAATGTAATGATTCAATATTTGTATATATGTTGAAATGATCACCACAATATGTCCAGCTAACATCCGTCCCCGTACATAGTTACAAATTTTTTTCTCTTGTGACGAGGACATGGCATGTTTCAAGGTGCAGAAGAATCAAAGTTGATGTCATACTTTTCCATATACAGCTTGATGAATTTGGATGTAAGTATACACCCTTGAGACTGTCATCACCATCAAGGCCACAAACATATCCATCATGTCCCAAAGTTTTCTCTCATCTCCTTTTGTACTATTATTCTGTGGTAAGAACACAACATAATATCTACTCTATTAGCAAATGTGACGTATGCAATACAGTCTTGTCAGCTGTAGGCACTATGCCGTATCCTAGATCTCCAGAACTTATTTATCTTGATAACTGAAACTTTGTATCCTTTGACCATCAGCTCCCCATTTCTGCATGCCCAGCCGCTGGCAACCACCATTCTAACCTCTGCTTATGTGAGTTTCACTATTTTAGATTCCACATATAAGCGAGTATTTGTCTTCCTCTGTCTGCCTTATTTCACTTAGTATAATGTCTTCTAGGTCCATCCATGTTGTCAAATATGACAGGAATTCCTTCTTTTTTCAAGGTTGACTAATATTCCATTTCATTATCTATTCATCCATCAGTGATGTTTAGGTTACTTCCATATCTTGGTTATTGTGAATTAGCTGCAATGAACATTAGAGTGCAGGTACTGTCTTTGAGATCCAGATTTCAGTTCCTGTGGGTAGATACCAGAAGTGGGATTGCTGGATCATATGCTAGTTTTCATTTTTGGAGGAACCTCCATACTGTTTTCCATAATGGCTGTACTAGTTTACATTCCCACAAGGGTTCCTTTTCTTCACATCCTCACCAACAATTGCCATCTTTAGTTTTTTTTGGTAATCGCCATCTTAACAGGTGTGAAGTGGTAGCTCATAGAGGTTTTGATTTACATTCCCTGATGATCAGTGATGCCAAACACCTTTTCGTACACCTGTTGGCCACTTGTATGTCTTCATTGGAAAAAGTCTTTTCTGGTCCCTTGCTCATTTTTAAAATTGATTTGTCTTTTTTCCTATTGAACAAACACCAAAAAAAGAGAACAAAATTTCCAGGAATTATGGGTGCTTCCCGGTTGATGCAGATGGTTTTGTATTTACAGTGGTACCAAAAGGTCATATTTCATGCTTTTTATTCAGCTTGTTATAAGACCAGCAGTTGCTGCGGCATGGCAGACAATCGGGATCATCTGGGTTTGGAGGTTTACAACATAAATGAGTGGTAAGGAATTTTTTATTATTTCAAGGAAATTATTGAGATCATAGTCCATGGAATCTAGGGTTGATAGGTGTAGGAGGAAATTAAGTTGAGGATTAGTGATCTGGCATTACTTTTGATCTTGAGGGACAGGTATCTACAGTATGAGTATCTGAATAAAAATATTGGAGATCAGGAATTTGTGTGGGTGAATGCTTTCTGAATTATTTACTTTTGAACATCACCATTTGGATTATGTGAACATCTGGGATATGGGAGAAAGTCACTATCAGGGGGTGGTTGATAATGTCACTATTGATTTAGCTTCTAAAGGAGCTATAAACACCAAATGGTCAATGGATTAAGCAAATGACTAGTCAGAAATCACAGAAATGGTAGGATTTGGGATTTAGTAAACAACTAGAGACAGACTGTCCTGAGAGGGAATGCCAGCACTTGTGCGGTTGAGAGTGACAAGGACAAGAAGAGAATAGAAACACACTCAAAGAAGGAGTTAACAGGATGGAGGAGGAGAAATGATCTGGAGAAGCCTTGAGCTTTGACCTTGAGCTTTCTGTTCTTGACGCAAATCTGCCTGATGATGTCCCAGGACACAGGTCAGACCTATCCCCAGAGGATAGAGGGAGGGTGGAAGTACAAAACAGCCAGGATAATTGTCCTAAAAAGTCAGGCTTCCTTTATCATTTGACCCAATTTCATGATTTATTTTTGTAGAGTAAGAGGAAAAGAAGGATGACAGTCACGTCTTCACAGAGGAAGCAGCGTGACTGTGGGAACCAGTCCAAACCAAAGCTTGGTTTAAGCATCTTCATCCCTTTGAGGATGTCCAGTGACATATTCAAGAGGCCGGTTACTAGAATCCCGTCCCATCCTGGCAATGACGGATCTCTGGGAGGACACCTTGGACCAGCCCCACCAGGTCTGCTGGCACGAGAGACGACAAGGACTCCAGGTCTGCAGCAGTGCAGGACAACTAGTAAGTCCTTTCAATCTTGCCACAGCTTTGCAAAAATTTGCACCTAGTCACACAGGTGAATCCCTGCCAGGTGTGCTCGCAGGTGGTCTGCACTCCAGGTCCCATGCCCACTCCTGCCGGTCTTCAGATTTGGCAGGGATGATTCCAGGAGCTGACCTGGGCATTCCACAGCTCCACTGCCAACAATTTCTGTTGACTGAGGAAGGTATCAGGAAGGAGGACAGGGCAGTGAAGAGCACAGGAGAGACATTGGTGATAACACTGATGGCGGACAGACTTGCTAGCGAGGCAGAGAAAGTGAGGGGTCAAGAAGGACGTAATGACAGCAGATGAAACGGAGCAGGCATCTCAGTTAGGTGTTTTAGCAGCGTCCCTAATGTTTTCTTGCTTTGAGCTCTTGAAATTTTAAAACATATGAATACTTTTCTTTTATTAAACTCCACTGTATGACATAGAAAATATAGACATCAGTTTCCTTCTGAGATGAGAGGTTGGGTTTCAGGTGAAGAGAACAAGGAGATCTTCCTTTTTCATGCCATTCGCTCATTTTCCTTTACTATGCAGATTATTTATTTGTACTTTAAAATCAGCAGCGAGTTATCAACGTCACGGGATGATTTAGTTTTTCCCCTCACAGTCACAGTAAAACCTACTTAAAGTGGATTATTCTTTTTGTGTAATATTCCAAAATATTATTTCAAAAGCACTTTTATGTCTATGTTCTCAAATTAGATATTTACTTCTAGGTCTCCATTTTTATGTTCTTTGTTGCATGCTAATACACAGTTGCACCTAAGGAAATACCAGATTTACCTCAGTTTTTGGGATCCATATGTGTTGCTAATTTGATCCATGAAGATGGACACGGCAGTTGGGGGATCGTGTTATTATCTTTTTATTTTTTAATTTTTTGTTTACTGCAGTAACATTAGTTTATAACATAGTATAAATTTCAAGTGTACATCATTATACTTCTATTTCTGCATAGATTACATCATGTTCATCACCTAAATACTAATTACAACCCATCACCACTCACATGTGCCGAATTATCCCTTTCGCCCTCCTCCCTCCCCCATTCCCCTCTGGTAACCACCAATCCAATCTCTGTCTCTATGTGTTTGTTTATTGTTGTTATTATCTACTACTTAATGAAGGAAATCATACGGTATTTGACCTTCTGCTGCTGACTTATTTCGGATCATGCTATTATCAAAAGAGATCTTTTCAGCATCAGTAATCTAACAACAACCCATTGCTTTTTGGGATTTAATTGACTATTTGAGACATCAAGCTTTCACTGTTGGTGCTTCTCTTTCTCTTTGGAGGGAAGTACGGTCTTCCCAGTCTTTCCATTACCAAATCACTTTCCTGGGTGGCTGTGCTGTGTCAGGAAGGGCTTGGGATGCCGGGAACCAGGATTCATACTCAGCTTCTGGCTGTCCTGACAAGGCTTCCCTGGCAGAGTCCAGCCTGTGTGTCTAGGTGACACTTGCAGCCATCAGAAAGGAGGGGATAACTCACAAGTGCCAAGTGATTCATCTGTCCCTTGTCTTACAGGGTGTTCCCAAGGGATGAGGTTTAAAATGTCACTTGGAAACCCTTTGAAAGCTCCTAGTCATGGGGTGGGTTCTCAGTGTGAGCTCAGAGCAGTGACTGTTCACCGCCAGATGTGAAGTATTTCAGTATTTTAATTGGAAGGGCTGGGCTCATGCACGTCCATGGATCATCAGTTCCGTGACATTCCCTGCTGGAGCCACCCACACCACTGTCATGTCTCATCTTTCAAAGCTCCAAACAGGGTTCACACCCCAGTAGGTGGTGGTAATGTAACCATAGCACAGGACTGGGGGAAAAAGACAACCACCCAGGGGCGACACACTTTCAGGCTTCGGGCCCATTTGCCCCATTTGGATGAGTTGGTAACACCAACACTTAGTGTGTAAACTGGAGGATTGTCCAAGACCATGGACCTCAGAACGACACAGGCTCAGAAGTAGCAAGGGACAGTGTGGGGTCATTCACTGGCCAGAATTATATTCCCTTATACTGGCAAAGTAGAGCTCACCAGGGATCCATCAGGCCAAGCCAGGGAGGAGGCTGGGGGCCTTCTAGGGAATTTCTGCCCTAAAGGGAATTGCATAAGGAAGGCAGGGGTGCTGAAAATCCTAGTTCACAGGGAGCAGTCATGTTTATGGAATGAGGCCCAGCAGTAGCCTTAAAAGCTGGGTCACAAATCTTTCCTCATGGATACAAAACAAGCAGGAAAAAGAATTCAGAGTCCTAGACAAGGATCCCAGCAGGATTCAAATCCAGTTCAAGGGTGAACACGGAGCCCCTAGAGGGGCCTCAGGAGGGAAAGTCCTGCCTGCCTTTAGTCTATTTGCAAATGACCTTCCTTGGGCCTTGTCCTCTCCACGTGCACGTTGTGATCTTTTTACATTGTTTTCCCCACTTAGAGCTGATGCAATTCCAGAGATTGAACTAGAAAACTACAAGTTCCTAAAATTTGCTCAAAAGAAATCTCAACAAGAGAAGCAGAAAAAGTTCCCTGTTCCTCCAGAATGTAGAAAGGCAGCCCCTGCCCATGGGACATCATGGTCCTGGGTAGTGCTGTTTTAAAGACACCCACATTTCAGTGGTTGTTGCTTTGCCTGTGAAAGTACCTTCAACCTTTAAAGCCCAAGAGTAAGGGCGGGGGCCCGTGTCTGTTCCTGGAGGAGCTTAATGATACTGAAATTAACTGGCCTTGGAGTTAGGGGGACTTGGGAGTGTCCCCACTAGCCAGGGAAGGGGCTGGATATTCTCCCTTCTCCCACATACAATAAGCTGACGACCCAGAAGAGTTCTTGATTCAAGGAGAAATGTGAGAGTCTGTGTCTCACTTACATGCCTACAGAAAGCGATAGAAGCACACCACAACTCCCAGGCTGTGAAGGGAACAGGATTTTAATATAATATTCAAATATGGCATTTATTATTTACAACAAATAACTATTGTCCCTTCCCAATGGGTGAATAGGTGCTGTGGTAGAGATATCAGGGAGCTATGGTGGGGTCATCCCCTTTCTCCTGGGCTTCAAGGGACCCCAGGGATCAGCTTACAATGCTCCCCTTCCCATCAGGTGTGAGGAGCTGGCCCGGTGCATCGCAAGCCTCCCAGCTGTGTCCCTGCTGCTGAAGATGGGGCTGTGATTGGCCACTGGTATTGGGCTCGGTGTTGGGGCCTGGGGACTGAGTAGAAGAGTCGGGTTATCTTGGGGGCCCTCCCTCAGAATCATGTCCCCCCACCCTGTCCCCACTGCACTGGGTGATCCAGACTCTGTGCTCAGTGCTGTCAGCCACCAGTACCGCATTTGTTTCTGCCATGTGAGCGATCATTTAGTATCACCTATTTCATAGAGGAGGAAACGGAGTCTCAGGAAGCTGAAGAGAGTCACCTCAGTCACAGGACTGCTCAGTAGTGGAGCTGGGATCCCAATGCCAGTTGTCCAAGTTCCCAAAGCCACGCTTAGCCAAAAGATTTACTGAACACCTAGGAGTCAGTCACCCCGGCACAGACACTCACTCACCCCTGACATTGATGATAGCCGGAACTTCTTGGCTTTGAGTATTCTGCTGGCAAACTAGGTCTGGGGCTCCAGCTAGCAGGACAGGCTGTAGCTACAGGACAGAGAGTCGCCTGTGAGCCTACCAGGAGCCACAATTCAGGTGTCCCTCAGCTGCCTGCCTAGCAGATGGAGTCTGGGTGTCCCAGAGGTCACTGTGCAATAAGGCCTGGGGCTCACCAGAGGCCCACGGAGACAGGCTCTGTGGACTGGCCAACAGGGAGAGTCCACCCCTGCCCTCACTCAACTCCTGGCCGGCCTCACCTATCATTCTCGTTGAGCAGCTCCATGTCCTGGAACCAGGCCCCAAATCGCTTCTGGGTTTCTGGTTGTAATTCTTTGCAGCCACCTGGAGCAGCAGGATCTCCCTCATGACTGGGTATTCCTGGGACCAGAGGGAAGGAGAAGATGCAGACAGGGCCTGGGTAGGGGATACTGCATGGGCCTTGTGGGGTGTGAGGAGTGGGGCAGGGGATCAGTCCTGGGAACCCTCCTTCCTTCCAGTTCCATCCAGGCTCTACCTGTTCTCAAAATGGGAATGATCAGCCCCTCCTCCAGGAAGTTTTCCTTGATACCATCCTCCCCTCAACCCACCCGCCAATTGGATGGGTCTCCCACTTCTCTGTTTTCAAACACTTCCACTCAATGTAAGATACAGAGGCTGGAGCCAGGGACTGTTCTGCCCAGAGGGTCTCTGAATTCCTCCTCCTTCACCTACCCTGCAGGGGGTGCTGCAACTGTTCACTTCAGTCCTCTTCTCAGGTTAATCTCATTCCCCTGGAAGGCAGACAGCCAGAGTCCATCAGACAGATCCTCCTAGCCTGACTAGCCCTCTATACCCACCCCTTCTCATGTTGCACTACTGCCAGGTCCCCAGAGGGTGCCGGGCATGCAGAGAAAACAGGAGTTGGACCTAGGCCAGGCTCTGGGCTCCAGAGAAGGAGGACATGGGAGTGAGGTTGAAGGACGTGGCAGCACAACCCACTCTGATGACAGACTTAGAGGCTGAGGCCTCAGGCAGACGGGACTGCTCAGACACTTATGTGCTGCCTGACTTGGAGGGGTTTGACTTCTCTCTCCCTCCATGGGCAGCATGAGAGGGAGAGGCTGAGTCCAGCTCAGATAAAACCTCACACAGCTGTGCCATCAGGCAGCTCTGAGCTTCCCCAGCCTCTCGAACCGGAATGGGTGTCTCAGGTGGAGCCTCTGTTCACTCATCCCTAAGATTGGCCTGATGCCCCAGCTCCCAGGGGCGGCTCCGAGTCTCTCATGAGAGATGTCAAAAGTGCTGAGAGCTCAGAGGTCAGTTCCAGGGTCCCGCATCCCAAGGCTCAGGATCCTGCTCCTCCCTGCCTGGTCCTCAGGTTCACCCACCTCGAGATTATCACCCATCAGCAGGTACAGCACCAGTAGGTCACCGAGGAAAGTGCGAAGATTGGGGATGACAGCCTGTGACATCAGTGTGTGGGTAGGATGAGTCCTTTATCTCAAGTCTGCACCCGGCAGACCTTCTCCTGAAAAGTCCTCACCCTCAGGCTCCTGGCCCACCCCAACGTTCCCACGGGGAGCAGCCTAGGACCCTTAGCAACCTCCCCTCAATTCCTCCTCCCTTCACACCCAAGAACACCACACTCCTCCTCCTCACCTCCTAGGGCCGGCTTCTGGCAAATCACAAAGTGTGTGGTCCCTGGCCCTCCCCACAACAAACCCATCCTACACCAGCTCTTCAAGGCCCTCCTCCTGATCACTTCTACTCTGGGATTCAGGCACTGTGGCAGCAAGAGGTCGGGCCTCATCTCTTGATGTGAGGCCTCCAGCTGGGAGGACAGAGCTCCTCCCCCACAGGCACACTCACCTGCTGCTGCTGCTTCTGCTGCATGCTCTGAGGGATGATCTGCGAGGGAGCAAACCTGGAGGCCCCCTCCTGTCAGGGTCGAGGACAGCGTCAGCAGGCCATACTCCCTTCACCCCATTTCTCTCCAGCACCACTGGCCTCCAACCCTGGACATCTGACTCCAGGCAACTGGTACATACGCCACTGCATCCTCCAAGGTTTTGTGATTCTAGAACAAGCCTAACTCCAACTCTCACTCTGGGTGTGAGCTTGGGTTTGTGGCCAGGCCTCCCCAAGTCTGTTTCCTCATCTGGAAGGTGTGAGAACGCCAGCTACTTCAGAGGTTCTCCTGAGGACTCAGTGTCACAAGACTGTCATCATTGTGCTCGTCCTCACCCCTCCAGGTGGAGCAGGCAGAAAACTCTCAAGTTCCTTTCCTCCCCCTTATCTTATCACCACCCTGTGAAGCCTGCACCACACAGTCACCATCCCTCCCTTTCCTGATGAGGAGACAGAGGCCCAAACAGGTGCAGTGAGTTGCTCAGAGGCCCATAGAAGAGAGGCTGCTTACCTCTCCCAGCCAGAGCATCTGTTCCAACACCCTCCCCTAACCACCAGACCCACCACAGAAAAGAGTCCTGTCCCCTAAGCTCTCAAAGCTTGGCCCTGGGCCGAGCCATGGATGGAGAGGATGGGGTGTCTTTGGAGTCTTGTTGAGTGGTTCCTGCCTGCCTCAGTCCCATGGAGTGTCTGGACCCAGGCTGGGACAGAGGCCGTGCCAGAGCCTTCTCCTCCCCAAGGAACCCCCCACGACATTCCCCTGCACTGAACTCTTTCTTTATCCACTCAGGAAGTGAACACCCAAGGTGCCACCTCTGATCCACAGGGAAGCGGGTGACAGTACTCTTTGCTTCCTCGTTTACATGAAGCTCCTAACGTCCTTTCAGCAGCATCCACTAAGAATCCATCAGTAGCCTAGATGCTTCCCATAAACCACCGGGGGCATATGTCATTGCCAACCAGGCACTCAGGTGAGACTCCTGTGGTTGACTCGAGTGACTGCTCTATGGGTTCGGGGTTGAGTCCCAGAATGCACACATATTTGTCTCTGGACCAGCCATTCAGACCCAAAGATGAGCAGCCTGTGTGTCCACCTGGGCCATGGGAAACCGCTGCCATGCCCGTCCCTGGGGCAGGCAGGGTGTCCTTCCCTTGGAGACATGGTGAAGACAGAAGGAACAGCAGAGGCCTCACTTCAAGAGGAGAGGTTTAGGCTGAGGGCTAAATGCACCCCAACCACCCAACATCCTGGAAGAAGCTACATCCAGCAGGATGGACGTGCATGGAAGCCAGAGACCTGCTGATGGCGCCAGCTCAGCATCTCCGCCTGGAATAACCCAGCCAACACCACTGTGTCCCATGAGCAGGGCCTCCTGCCCCAAAATGGCAGCCCACCAGCCAATGGGCCTAACAAATCCCTCTGCTTCTTAACCTGGACAAGATAGACGGGAATGTTTCAGAGAAAGTTCAAATGAGAAACTATCAAACCCACAGCCTGCCCAGGCCCCCTGACCCTCTCCCCCCTCCTCTTTTTCCAGACCCACAGCCTCCACTCTACCTTGGTCATCAGTTTTCTGCTCAAGGACTCGTCTTGGTTATAGAGCTCCTTCAGTTGTTCAGAGCTCTCCCTGAGAGGAGGGGAAAGTGGGAAGGATAAATTTAGGGAGAATGTGAAGGGTCTGAGTGCAAATCCCTTTTCTTTGACCACCCAAGAGATTCAACCTACTTGGAGGAGTGTTCTCACTGGGCTCCTCTGAGTGCTAAGGTCTGATGGGACTTGAAGGCGGCTCTCCTGTTGGTCAGTGGGGTCTCCACTCCCCAGCTCTACAGAGCAGCTCTGTTTTGACCACTTTGAGTTTCAACTTGGCATAGACTTCTGTTGCTATAAACACTTGGAAATCTCCAATGTGGCTCAACCCAGTACCTGACATTTAGGGAAACTGAGTCCTGAAACAGAACTGGTGCACTAAGGACACCAGAAGACTTAGAGACAACACACTGTGATCCAGGTCATGTCCCCAGCATTTGCTGCCTCCCAGGAGATCCCAGCTCAGTGAGGTGCCAATGGCAGACATACAGGAGATCCCACATCCATCTTGGTCCTCCTATGGAGAGGGGCCTACCCACCAAGAAACCTCCCCCATGTGTTCTTCAGGTGGCTTGTGGAGGTTTTCTGCAGAAAAGAGATGGCAGTACGGGTGGAGGAGAAGTTCTTCAGGATCTCACACTCCTGGGGAAGGGAAGAGAATGAGGTATGAGATGGGGTGCTGGAGCCCTGCTTGATCTAGCTTCAGTCCCCTTCTATTTAAATCTCCCTTCCTAGATGAGACAGATGCTCAGGGAGCCCCAGAAGGACACATTTAGGACCCAAAGACTAACACTCACATGGAGGAGGAATTCAGCTCAACCCAGGGAAGGAACCAGGTAGGAAGTGAGCATCCTCACACTGGGACCTGAAGTCAAGGTCAGCGGCCCCTGGCAGGAAGGGCCTAGGGACTTGCAGGGGCTTAGACCACACACTTCAATGCTGGGAGCTGATAAAGGTGGAGAGGCAGTTCCCAAATCTCCAGAGATGTGCCCCACAGGGCCTCCCACAGCACACCTGGGCCACCTGGATCCAGTGCTCCACAACCCTCGCCCTGTCCTGGGCCATCATGCTCAGATCCCCGAGGCAGGCTGTGATGACGAGGCTGGCCACCCTTCTGAAGTGCTCGACAGTGGCCTGGATGGTGGGTACCAGGTGCTCATTGCCGGGCTTGTTCCTCTTGCCCCAGGTGGAGCCCAGGCACTGACAGGGCACAACCTTCCAGAAGAGCTCCTGGGGAACAGGGGGAGTGTCACTTAGCTCTGCCACACCCCACTTCTGTGTCCATAGCCCCCAAAGTCCCACACAAGAATCACAGTTTAGAGCTGGAGTTCAGGAAGCTCAGGCTGTGGCCTGAGCCTTATGAGAGTCCCTGGGTTTTCTTCTCTGTCCACCGAGGGTACCCAGCACAGGATGATCCAGGACCAAATACTGGCAGGGAAGGGAGAGGGGCATTTGCACCCAGCCCATCCTGGCTAACTCCAAGCTCCAGACGGTGGCTCAACTCGGCTCATGCCGAGGGGGCATCTTCCATCACCCTGATCAGCCATCTGGTCTCACTGCCCATTCTGATGCACATTCCCCCATGGCAGCTACAATCACGGCCTTTTCTGTCTCCCATGTACGAAATATACATCAGGTGTCTAACAATTTTTGTGGCTGTTGAGCCTCCTGAGCAGAAGGTTGGGCCAGCGTGGACCTCGCTGCACACAGTGAGTTCCCCTCCGCCACTGATGGGCCAGACCCTGTCCAGCTTTCCATCTCTTCTACCTCCTGGAGCCAGCACAGCCATTCTGTGCAGAAGATCCTCATAATGTCCACCGCTATGATCTGGAGGTGGACAATAGAGGTTTGGGGGTTCAGAAAGTTGCCCAGGCCATATGGTTGGCAAGGTGTGGAGCCGGGATTTGGGCCCGGATCATAGGAGTCCAGATCAGGTCTGGGGTAACGATGGCAGAAGGAAGGCCTGCTCCACCCCACCCTGAGAGCCCAGCTGCTCACCGCATCCATCACGGTTAACTTCTCCACGACCAGCTTAGGAGGGAAGGCCGTGAGGTTGGGCTTGTTCTCACAGCTCCTTAACAGCCACAGGTGGAGATGGTCTTCCCACTAGAAATGATGGTCCAGGTGACTCCAGCTCAGCAGCTCCCACTCCTGCTGGAGCCGATGTTGGCCCTTGCTCCAGCTCCAACATTGCTGATGGAGGGGACGCTGGCTCCAACGCTAGAAGGGGTGGTGTCAATGGAGCTGTAGCTAGCTCTACCTCCACCACTGCCCACCGCTCTACTTCTGCCACTGGCTGGAGCTGTGCATCTGGCGCTACAGTGGGATAAAGAGAAAGATTCACCCACATAGCTGACTTTCCATGTGTCCTTCTAAACACAGGAAACATTCCACTTCCCTTCCGTGGAGCCAGCCTGCAGTCTCCTTTACCTTCTTGCTTTGCCTCAGTGGCCTCCATAAGCTCACACAGGGCAAGAGTAAGAGGGTCACGGCAGCTCAGCTCCAAACCTGGCAAGGAGACTTGAGTGTACATCCACTTTAGCTTGAAAAAGGGACAGCCCGAGTCTGATCCTGCCCTAGTTCTGGTCCAACCTGGTCATCTCAAGGTCCTGAGTGTGGAGACCCTCTGCTCCTGCTCTCATCTCGGAGCAGCTCTGGTTGGTTTTTTGTGACCTGGTGCACCTGTCTCTTCTCTAGTGAGTTGGTGGAGTTGAAACCATTGGGCAGCTCCTCGACGACTTCCTGACTGGAGTTCTGCAAAGACTGCTCGGAAGATGGGCCAGAAGTAATCAGGGGCTGCCTGCACACTGCCACTGGGGTCTACCACGAAGAGAAAGTCTGCTCCTCAGTTCAGGCACAGAGGGACATCCCTGCAAAGAACTGTGGTCAGGTAGGGAAGGAGATGAAACCTCTATGGCTCAGTAGCATAAGAGAAGAGGACCTCACCTTCTCATACTGCCAGCCATGACCTGGGCTATGAACATGACAGACCCAGCAGGCTTCTGACACCTAACAACCAGCTTCTGCCTAGGAATGACCTGTCCCTCATGCCCTGCTTTCTCCCCTCCACAGAAACACACACAGACACACACACACACACACACACGACGAGGGGCAAGGGGTGTGCGGCTGATCAGGTGGGATCACAGTTGTGTTTTGGCCTGCACTAGCCTTTCCTGGGCTGCCCCGTGTTACTTTTCACTGCCTTCTGCCAGACGCCCAGAGGTGTCTGGGATGAGGGCTGAGCCAACGTCGGGAAAAACCAAAAACATTCCCTTTCTGGGATGTTTTGAACCCAGATCCTCCAAAAGTTGGGATACAATAACAAAATATTTTTGCCTGTTGACTGTCTCCAGTCAAGTGAGCTGGATGGGGGGCTGTGGGTGCCTGGTTACCAGAGTTCTAAGATCTGTTGTGGTCTATGACCAAGGAATTGAGGCCATTTTTCAAGATTCTTTTACCCGGGCCGCTTCCCTCAATCAGACTTGTCCAGAACTTCCCCTTGCACCCGGGCTGCTCACCCTCCTCCCGCATGTCATCTCCTGAACCGTATACAAGGAGCCTACACAGCCCTAGCCACAGCTCCTTGGAAACCTAAGTTGGGTCCTAGCTTTGAGGAGACAGAGATGAATGCAGACCATTTTTCTTACCAGTTCCGCATCCTGGGAAAATCCTTGTGCCTCTCAGATCCCCCCCAGTCTCCAAACCTGCACCATGAGGATCAGGCTAGAATCTACATTCTAGGGATGTCACCCGGTGTATATGACATAATATCTATTACCCCTGTGGGCTGGTGTCACATGTACTTAAGGCACAAACTTAGAGATGGAAGAAGAACAAGAAGGGGTGACAGGTAGCACAGAACACCACTCAAAATAGGCCTGGGTTCTAGCAATGTGATATTGGAACAGTCGCTTCCAACTTGGCCTCATTTTCAGGTCAGCATCATGAGGGGGTTGAAACTAATGGAAATTTAGATACTGCCATCCTGCGGCATAAAACCATTCAATTGTTTCCTGTTTAATGGAGAATGAGACCCAAGTGCCTCGTCTTGACCTATGAGGTGGGCAACCTCCACAGTGGTACTCAGTAAGCCCCACCCTGGTATAGCCATCCCAGTGGAACCACTAAGTAGTTAGTAACTGGCTTCTTAACATAATAACAGCCAAAGTGATGGGATGTCTTGTCTAAATTTTAACTAAAAATGTCTCTCACTTCCTCTTAATACCTCTTTCATGTTCCATCTGTCTCTCTCTCTCTCACTCTGTCGAATGCCTGTAACTGAGGAATCAAATACCAGTGTGTGGGGTTGCCCCATGTGGAGCCCTATAGAGGAGAGAAGCACGGGAGTGCCCAGGCCAACAGACATAAAGAAACTCAGGCTCTCAGTCCAAACTGAACCCTGAAGGCTGAGAGAGAATTTGGGGGCCAGTCCTCCCCCAGTTGAGCCTGGGTTGCAGGTCTCACAAGGTGGTGATGAGGTAAGAGGGAGGAAAGGAATATGGGAGCTTTCTGCCTGCTCCACCTGGAGGGGTGAGGGTGAGCACAATGATAACAGTCATGTGACACTGAGTCCTCAGGGGAACCTGTGAGGTAGCTGCAGTTCTGACACCTTCCAGATGAGGAAACAGGCTTGGGGAGGCCAGACCGAATGCCCAAGTTCACACCCAGAGTGAGAGTTGGAGTTAGGCTTATTCTAGAATCACAACACCTTGGAGGATGGAGTGGCATTGGTACCAGTTGACTCGAGTCAGATGTCCAGGATCGGAGGCCAGTGGTGCAGAGAGAAATAGGGTGAAGGGAGGATGACACGCTAACACTGTCCTTGACCCTGGCAGGAGGGGCCCTCCACGTTTGCCCCCCCCGCAGTCCATCCCTCAGAGAGTGCAAGAGAAGCAGCAGCAGCAGCAGGTGAGTGTGCCTGAGGGGTAGGGGCTCTGCCCTCCCAGCTGGAGGCCTCAAATCAAGAGAGGAGGGCCCTTCCTCATGCTGCCACAGTGCCTGAATCCCCCAGTAGAAGTGACTAGGAGAAGAGCCTGTGAGATCTGGTGCAGGATGGATTTGTTGTGGGGAGGGCCAGGGACTGCATACCCTGTGATTTGCCAGAAGCCGGCTCTGGGAGGTGAGGAGGAGGAGTGTGGTGTTCTTGGGGTGTGAAGGAAGGAGGAATTGAGGGGAGGCTGTTAAGGGTCCTAAGCTGCTCCCTGTGGGAACCCTGGGGTGCGCCAGGAGGCTGAGGGTGAGGACTTTTCAGGGGAGGGTCTACAGGGGGGCGACTTTAGACCAAGGGCTCATCCCACCCACACCCCGATGTCACAGAGTGTCATCTTCTATCTTGACACTTTCCTCGGTGACCTGCTGATGGTCTACTTGGTGATGGGTGATTATCTCGAGGTGGGTGAACCTGAGGACCAGGCAGGGAGGACCAGAATCCTGAGCCTTGGGATGCGGGAGCCCCCGAACTGAGCTGTGAGCTCCCAGGGACATCTCTCCTGAGAGCCTCGCAGCCACCACTGGGAGCTGGGGCATCAGGCCCATCTTAGGGATGAGTGAACAGAGGCTCCACCTGAGACACCCATTCTGGTTCGAGAGGCTGGGGAAGCTCAGAGCTGCCTGATGGCACAGCTGTGTGAGGTTTTATCTGAGCTGGACTCAGCCTCTCCCTCTCATGCTGCACATGGAGGGAGAGAGAAGTTGGGCCCCTCCAAGTCAGGCAGCACATAAGTGGTTGAGAAGTCCCTTCTGCCTGAAGCCTCAGCATCCAAGTCTGTCATCAGAGAGGGTTGTGCTGCCAGGTCCCTCAGCCTCACCCCCATGTCCTCCTTCTCTGGACACCAGATCCCGCCCTAGGTCCAAGTCTTGTTTTCTCTGCATGCGCGGCCCCCTCTAGGGAACTGGCAGAAATGCAACATGAGAAGGGGTGGGCCTAGGGGTCTAGTCAGGCTAGGGGGTTCTGTCTGATGGACTCTGGCTGTCTGCGGTCCAGGGGAATGAGATCAACATTGAGAAGAAGACTTAGGTGAGCAGCTGTGGCACTCTCTGCAGGGTAGGGGAAGGAGGAGGAATTCAGAGACCCTCTGGGCAGAACAGTCCTTGGCTCCAGCCCCTGTATCTTACATTGAGTGGAAGAGTTTGAGAACAGAGAAGTGGGAGACCCCTCCAATTGGCGGGTGGGTTGAGGGGAGGATGACATCAAGGAATACTTCTTGGAGGAGGGGCTGATTATTCCCATTCTGAGAACAGGTAGAGCCTGGATGGAACTGGAAGGAAGGAGAGTTCCCAGGACTGGTCCCCTGCCCCACTCCTGACATTCCACAAGGCCCATGCGGCATCCCCCACACAGGCCCTGTCTGCATCCTCTGCTTCCCTCTGGTCCCGGGAATACACAGTCATGAGCGAGATCCTGCTGCTCCAGGTGGCCACAAAGAATTACAACCAGAAACTCAGGAGCGATTTGGGGCCTGGTTCCAGGACATGGAGCTGCTCAATGAGAATGATAGGTGAGGCCAGGCAGGAGTCGGGTGAGGGCAAGGGTGGACTCTCCCTGTTGGCCAGTCCAGAGAACCTGTCTCCATGGATCCCCACTCAGCCCCTGGCTTTATTGTGTGGCCACCTCTGGGACACTCAGACTCCAGCTGCTGGGCAGGCAGTCGGAGGACACCTGAGGTGTAGCTCCTGGTAGGCTCAAAAGTGCCTCTCTGTCCTGGAGCTACAGCCTGTCCTGCCAGCCAGAGCCCTAGACCCACATAGACTGCAGAATTCTCAAGGCCTAGATCAAGTTCAGATGTGAGTGAATGTCTGGGCCGGGGCGAATGATTCCTAGGTGTTCAGTAAAGCTTTGGGTTAAGCTTGCCCTTGGGAAGTCGGACAGCTGGCACTGGGATCCCAACTCCACTACTGAGCTGTCCTGTGACTGGGGAGACTCTCTTCAGCTTCCGGAGACTCCGTTTCCTCCTCTGTGAAATAGGTGACACTAAATGATCGCTCACATGGCAGGGACAAATGGGGTATTGGTGGCTGACAACACTGAGCACAGGGTCTGGAATACCCAGTGCAGTGGAGACAGGGTGGGGGGCCATGACGCTGAGGGAGTCCGCCAAGGTAACCCAACCCTTCTACTCAACCCCCAGGCCCCAACACCGAGCCCCATACCAGTGGCTGTTCACAGCACCATCCTCAGCAGTAGGGATACAGCTGGGATGCTTGCAATGCACTGAGCCAGCTCCTCCCACCTGAGTGGAAGGGGAGCATTGTAAGCTGATGCCTGGGGTCCCCTGAAGCCCAAGAGAAAGGGGACGACCCCACTCCAGCTCCCTGACATCTCTACCCTAGCACCTATTCACCCATTGGGGAGGGATAGTAGTTATTTGTTGTCAATAATAAACGCCATATTTGAATATTATATTAAAGTCCTGTTCCCTTTACAGCCTGGGAGTTGTGGTGTGGTTTTGTCGCTTTCTGTAGACATGTATTTGAGACACATAGTCTCATATTTCTCTTTGAATCAAAAACTCTTCTGGGTCGTCAGCTTATTGTATGTGGGAGAAGGGAGAATGGCCAACCCCTTCCCTGGCTAGTGGGGACACTCCCAAGTCCCCCTAATTCCGAAGACCATTTCATTTCAGTATCATTCAGCTCCTCCAGGAGCAGACGTGTCCCCCCGGCTGTTTTCTTGGGATTTAAAGGTTGAAAGTACTTTCAAAGACAAAGCAACAACCACTGAAATGTGAGTGTTTTTAAAACAGCACTACCCAGGACCAATTCGTGCCACAGGCAGGGGCTGCCTTTCTACATTCTGGAGGAACAGGGAACGTTTTCTGTTTCTCTTGTTGAGGTTTCTTTTGAAAAAATTTTAGGAACTTGTAGTTTTCTAGTTCAATCTCTGGAATTGCATCAGCTCTAAGTGGGGAAAACAATGTAAAATGATCAAAACGTGCACGTGGAGAGGACAAGGCCCGAGGAAGCTCACTTGCAAATGGACTAAAAGCAGGAAGGACCTCCCTCCTGAGGCCCCTCTAGGGGCTCCGTGTTCACCCCTGACCTAGCTTTGAATTCTCCTGGGATCCTTGTCCAAGACTCTGAATTCCTTTTCCTGCTTGTTTTGTATCCATGAGGAAAGATTTGTGACCCAGCTTTTAACGCTACTGCTGGGCCTCGTTCCATAAACATGACTGCTCCCTGTGACCTAGGATTTTCAGCACCCCTGCCTTCCTTAAGCAATTCCATTTAGGGAAGAAATTCCCTAGAAGGCCCCCAGGCTCCTCTGTGGCTTGGCCTGATGGACCCCGGGTGAGCTCTACTTTGCCAGGATAAGGGACCATAATCCTGGCCAGTGAGTGACCCCACACTGTCCCCTACTCTCCAAGGTGACTTCTAAGCCCGTGTCATTCTGAGGTCCATGGTCTTGGACAATCCTCCAGTTTACACACTAAGTGTTAGTGTTACCAACTCGTCCAAATGGGGCAATTGGGCCCAAACACTTAACGTGTGTCTCCCCTGGGTGATTGTGTTTTTTTTCCCTAGTCCTGTGCTGTGGTTACATTACCACCACTTGCTGGGGTGTGAACCCTGTTTGGAGCTTTGACAGCTGAGGCGTGACAAGGGTGTGGGGGGCTACAGCAGGGAATGCCCCAGAAGTGATGATCCATGGACATGCATGAGTACAGCCTTACCAATAAAAATCCTGAAATTCTTGCCATCTGGTGGTGCACAGACACTGCTCTGAGCTCGCACTTAAAACCCACCCCATGACTAGGAGCTTTCAAAGGGTTTCCAAGTGACATTTTGAACCTCATCCCTTGGGAACACCCTGTAAGACAAGGGCCAGATGAATCGCTTGGCACTTGTGAGTTATCCCCTCCTTTCTGATGGGTGCAAGTGTTACCCAGACACACAGGCTGGACTCTGCCGTGGAAGACTTGTCAGGACAGCCAGAAGCTGAGGATGAATCTTGGTTCTCGGCATCCCAAGCCCTTCCTGACATGGCACAGCCACCCAGGAAAGTGATTTGGCAATGCAAAGACTGGGAAGGCCGTACTTTCCCTCCAAAGAGAAAGAGAAGTGCCCACAGTGAAAGCTTGATCCCTCAAATAGACAATTAAATCCCAACAAGCAGTGGGTTCTTTCAGCATTACTGATGCTGAAAAGATCTCTTTTGATAACAGCACGATCCCCCAACTGCCATGTCCATCTTCATGAATCACATTTCCAATACATGGATCTAAATAACTGAGAGAAATCTGGTATTTCCTTAGATGCAACTATGAATTAGCATGCAGAAAGGAACATAAAAATGGAGACCTAGAAGTAAATATCTAATTTGAGGACATAGACACAAAAGTGCTTTTGAAATAATATTTTGGAATCTATTGGAATATTATACAAAAAGAATAATCTACTTTATATTTGCAAACCATACATCTGATAAGGGCTTAATCTCCAAAATATATAAAGAACTCATGCATCTCAACAACAAAAAACTACCAACCCAATTAATAAATGGGCAAAAGACCTAAACAGACATTTCTCCAAAGAAGATATACAGATGGCCAACAGACACATGAAAAGATGTTCAAAATCAATAACCATCAGGGAAATGCAAATCAAAACTACGAGAGAACACCTCATGCCCGTCAGAATGGCTATAATTAACAAGACAAGAAACATGTGTTGTAAAGGATGTGGAGAGAAGGAAACTCTCATACACTGCTGGTGGGAGTGCAAACTGGTGCACCCACTATGGAAAACAGTATGGAGATTCCTCAAAAAATCAAGGATAGAACTACCATATGATCCAGCTACTCCACTTCTGGATATATATCCAATGAACTTGAAAACACCAATGCGTAAAGATGCATGCACCCCTGTGTTAATTGCAGCGTTATTCACAATAGCCAAGACTTGGAAGCAACCTAAGTGCCCATCAAAGGACGAAAGGATAAAGAAGATGTGGTATATATACACAATGGAATACTACTCAGCCATAAGAAAAGATGAAATCCAGCCATTTGTGACAACATGGATGGACATTGAGGGTATTATGTAAAGTGAAATAAGTCAGAGGGAGAAGGTCAAATAACGTATTATTTCCTTCATTAAGTAATAGTAACAACAATAAGCAAACATATAGAGACGGAGATCGGATTGGTGGTTGCTGAGGGGTGGAGGGAGGAGGGCAAGTGTGATGGTTCCGCACATGTGTGTGGTGATGGGTTGTAATTGGTATTTGGGTGGTGAACATTATGTAATCTATGCAGAAATAGAAGTATAATGATGTACACCTGAAATTTATACAATGTTACTGCAATAAACAAAAAATTAAAAAAAAAATGAATCCACTTTTAGTAGGTTTTACTGTGACTGTGAGGGGAAAAACTGACTCATCCCATGACATTGATAACTCGCTGCTGACTTTAAAGTACAAATAAATAATGTACATTGTAAAGGAAAATGAGAGAAAAGCATGAAAAAGGAAGATCTTTCTCTCTTCACCTGAAAATCAACATCTCACCTCAGAAAGAAACTGTTGTCTATATTTTCTATGTCTCGAAGCAGAGTTTAATAAAAGAAAAGTATTGGTATATTTTAAAGTTTCCAGAGCTCAAAGCAAGGAAACATTAGGGACGCTGCCAAGAGACCTCACTTAGGTGCGTACTCCATTTCATCTGCTGTCAAGACGGCCTTCTTGGCCCCTCACTTTCTCTGCCTCACTAGCAAGTCTTTCCGCCATCATTGCTATCACCAATCTCCCTCCTGTGCTCTTCACTGCCCTTTCCTCCTTCCTGATACCTCCACAGTGGAGCTGTGGAATGCTCAGATCACTTCCTGGAATCATCTCTGCCAAATCTGAAGACCAGCAGGAGTGGGCATGGGACCTGGAATACAGACCACCTGCGAGCACACCTGGCAGGGATTCACCTGTGTGACTAGGTGAATGTTTTTGCAACGTTTTGGCAAGATTGAAAGGACTTACAAGTCGTCCTGCACTGCTGCAGGCCTGGAGTCCTTGCGGTCTCTTGGGCCAGCAGATCTGGTGGGGCTTGTCCAAGTTGTTTTCTCAGAGGGCATTCATTGCCAGGATGGCATGGGATTCTAGTAACTGGCCTCTTGAATATGTCACTGGACATCCTCAAAAGAATGGAGATGGTTAAACCAGGATTTGGTTTGGACTGGTTCCCACAGTTACAGTGCTTCCTCTATGAAGACATGCCTATCATCCTTCTTTTCCTCTTACCCTATAAAAACAAATCATGAATTTGGGTCAAATGATAAAGGAAGCTTGCCTTTTTAGGACAATTATCCTGGCTGTTTTGTACTTCCACCCTCCCCCTACCCACTGGGGATAGATCCGGCCTGTGTCCTGGGATGTCATCAGACAGATTCACATCAAGAACAGAAAGCTCAAGATCAAAACTCAAGGCTCCTCCAGATCATTTCCGCCCCTGCATCCTGTTAACACGCCCTCCTTGTTTGAGTGTGTTTCTATTCTCTTCTTGTCCTTGTCACTCTCAACCTCACAAGTCCTGGCACTCTCTTTCAGGAGACTCAGTCCCCAGTTCTTTACTAAATACCAAATCCTACGATTTCTGTGTTTTCTGACTACTCATTTGCTTAATCGATTGATCACTTGGTTTTCATGGAAGTTAAATCAACAGTGATATTATCAACCACCCCTTTTTAGCGACTTACTCCCATATCCCAGACGTTCACATAATCCAAATGGTTATTTTCAAAAGTAAATAATTCAGAAGACATATTCACCCACCACAAATTCCTGGTCTCTAATATTTTTATTCAAACACTCATACAGTAGATACCTGTCCATCAAGATCAGTAGAAATGCCAGATCACCAATCCTCACCTTAATCTCCTCCTACACCTATCAATCCTGGATTCCATGGACTATGATCACAATAATTTCCTTGGAATAATAAAAAAATTCCTTACCACTCATTTATTTTGTAAAGCTCCAAACCCAGAAGATCCCGATTATCTGCCATGACACAGCTACTGCTGGTCTTATGACAAGCTGACGAAAAAGCAGGAAACATGATCCTTTTGTACAACTGTAAAGACAAAGCCATCTGCATCAACTGGTAGGCACCCATAATGCCTGGAAATTTTGTTCTCCTTTTTTTGTGTTGGCTCAAAAACAAAAAGACAAATCAATTTAAAAAATGGGCAAGGGACCAGAGTAAACTTTTTCCACTGAAGACCTACAGGTGGTAAATAGGTGTATGAAAAGTTGTTCGGCATCACTAATAAGGGAATACAAATCAAAATCACAATGACCTATGACTTCACACCTGTTAAGATGGCGATTGTCAAAAAATACTAAAGATGGCAAATGTTGGTGAGGATGTGGAGAAAAGGAACCCTTGTGTGAATGTAAACTAGTACAGCCATTATGGAAAACAGTATGGAGGTTCCCCCAAAAATGAAAATTTGCATATGATCCAGCAATCCCACTTCTGGTATACACCCACAAGAATTGAAGTCAGGATCTCAAAGAGATACCTGCCCTCTAATATCCATTGCAGCTAATTCACAATAGCCAAGATATGGAAGTAACCTAAACGTCACTGATGGAGGAATGGATAAAGAAATGGAATATTCGAGGCCGCCCCCGTAGCTTAGCGGTTAAGTGTGCACGCACCCCTGCTGGTGGCCCAGGTTCGGATCCCGGGCGCGCCCGGATGGACTGCTTCTCCGGCCATGCTGAGGCCATATCCCACATACAGCAACTAGAGGGATGTGCAGCTATAACATACAAGAATCTACTGGGGCTTTGGGGGGAAAAATTAAAAAAATAAAAATCTTTAGAAATGGAATATTCGTCAATCTTGAAAAAAAAAGGAATTGCTGCTATTTTTGACAACATGAATGCACCTAGAAGATATTGTGCTAAGTGAACTAAGGCAGACAGAGAAAGGCAAATATTCACTTATTTGTGGAATCTAAAATAGTCAAACTCAAACAAGCAGAGGTTAGAATGGTGGTTGCCAGGGGCTTGGGGGATGGAGAAATGGGGAGCTGATGTTCAATGATACAAAGTTTCAGTTATCAAGATAAATAAGTTCTGGAGATCTAGGATACGGCATAATGCCTACAGCTAACAAGACTGTATTGCATACATTACATTTGCTATCAGAGTAGATATTAAGAGTTCTTACCAGAGAATAATAGTAATAAAGGAGTTGAGAGAAAACTTTGGGAGGTGATGGATATGTCTGTGGCCTTGATGGTGGTGACAGTCTCAAGAGTGTATACATATGTCCAAATTCATCAAGCTGTATATGGAAAAGTATGACATCATCGTTGATTCTTCTGCACCTTGAAATATGCCATGTCCTCATCACAAGAGAAAATATTTGTAACTCTATAGGGGGACGGATGTTAACTGGACTTATTGTGGTGATCATTTCAACATATATACAAACATTGAATCATTATGTTGTAGCACTGAAACTAATTTAAGTTTGTATGTCAACTTTATCTCAATAAAAAAACCACAACAGACAAAATCATTTGAATATTGTAAATGAGTTCAGTGAATCTCTGAAACTGCCCCATTCCCATATGGGAATTACAGGAAGCAGAGAGGACGAAGTAAGATGGAAGAAAGTTGTACAAAACAGTATTCAAATTAAAATCATTTAAGTTGCTATCAGCTCCTTGTGGCAAAGTTCTGTGAGTACCGATCTTCTTTCACATTTTTCCTGGAAAAACATACTTTCACATCCAACCAATAATAGTTTCATCATTTTCTGTAATAAGAAAATTTCAACTTCATAAATAAAACTAAAAGCATTCCTTATATGTGAATAAAGTTAGTGAACTTTACAGAGAAAAGAGCATATTTGTACAACCTCAATAAAGGAAACAGAAGAACAGAATGATGATCAAGTCTCATACAATCTTATCTTTGAAAGCCAGTAAAACCAGGCTTTCTTTTCAAGGAGTGTAAGGAGCTGTCAGCCTTGGAAGATAGAAATAATGGCCTCCTCTGAGGCCATTATTTCTTACTGCTCAGTATAATAAAAATAACACCCCTCCCCGGGGCAAAGGTCAGTAGACTTCCTGCCAGTTATCAAAGATATGAGTTCCTTAAGCTCTGAGTTCTTGAAACCTTCTGCATCTCACCTGGTCCACTGTGTATCACACTGTAGGAAGTGGGTTTTAGTGAACCGCTGCAAATGCTGATACTCTGGCCACTGCTATTGCTGTGTTATTAAGTCCTTTGTCTCTGACGCATGGGTCTTGTGACTTTTGCCAGCATCTGTAAGACCATGGTAGGCTAACTTATTGGTTTGCAAGTAAGGTAAAACATCGGACCTTTCACAGTTCCTGACAAGCCCTTAAAATAACTAGTAGTCTTAGGAACAGAGAGCTATCCAGAACAATATGCATGGATGGTCTTCGTAGAAGACTTCATGCAACCAAAACGTTAATAAGTCTCTCTGACCTCTTTTATTTCTACCCCAATTAGAAGGAGAGGCACCAAGCTATTACAGACCTAGGGCTCGTGCAAGCCACTGGAGACCTAGTGACCAGAAACTTCCCATGGGGAACAAGACAGAGGGGCATATTTCCAAAATGGACCCATGTTCCTCCCGGTCATCAAAAAGACAGTACATTATCTTAATTTATGATGATTTTATTCTATAAATCTTGTGATGGGCCAAAGATAAACTAATAAGAGGAGTGAGGCACATGGCAGTTCTAAGGAGATTAACACATTTGGTGAATATCAAACTCTGAACCAACTTGAGTGTTCTAATCAATTAAAAGGTACAACAAATTTAATTAGATGGATTAAATGATATTTAATGGTATGCCTGATTATCACTCTAAAGTAATGTACAAGAAGCTCATGTAAATAACTATAATTGGTCTTACTTTAAAACATGATACTCAAGACTGTTTGAGATAAGCTGGAGAGAAGGAAGGGGAAAAATAGATAAAAGTTACCTGCTCTGAAGCCACTCTCAAGACCTCTGGATCTATATGTAACCCAGGATATCGAGGCAGATGGCTGTGACCCTAGATCCTCCTGCACGATGGTTCTCAGGCATGTCACGGGGATTCAGGAAGCCGCTTCCTGAATCGTGTTTACACATCCATGTGTACAATACCCCTGACCATGGGGATGAATCTCCATTCAATCATCCCTTACACCCCTCTAATTAACAATTAGATTTCAAAATCATTGTATTATTACATGATAATTTGTTCCTCAAACCTGTAGGATGCCGAGTTAAAAGAAAATTAAATTTCAATGGCTTCTTTTCTTTAAAGGACCAAGATGTTCTTTCACACTTGGAATCCAGATTAGAGGATAAATCCATCAAATCAATGGGGGCAACTTAAGAAATGGACAGAGGGATATTTCATTAATATATATACAGTTTGCATGTGGCAAAAATAGAGTTATATTTTAAAAAATTAGAATTTTTTGAAATTTTATAGATATTAAAGACTTTGTTCTGCTTATACTCCCTTGGTTTACCAAATCAAACTCAATCTTTAATGGGCATTTCTAGCATTCAGTGCTAGTAATAACAGCTTTTTGTTTGTTTGTTTGTTTGTTTTTTAATAATTTCATTTATTTATTTTTCCCCCTAAAGCCCCAGTTGATTGTTGTATGTCATAGCTGCATATCCTTCTAGTTGCTGTATGTGCGACACGGCCTCAGCATGGCCAGAGAAGCGGTGCATCGGTGCGCGCCTGGGATCCGAATCTGGGCCGCCAGCAGCGGAGTGAACGCACTTAACCGCTAAGTTACGGGGCCACCCCAAAAACAGCTTTTTTAAATTCTTATTTTTCCCAGGTCAAAGACCAAGGGAAGAGGTCGTAGAGAGGTCAAGTCTAATCTACCTACGGATGTGGCAGCTTTAACTATGGATGTTAAAGCCAGACATGACTAGCAGAACCAGGTCTCTTCATTCATAGGTGGTTTTTACTAGTAATCATAGAGACATGAAGATATCAAAGGAAATTCTTTGTTAAGAAACAAAGATATAGATTCCTATCTTGGGTTCATTACTTTGAATTTTTGACCCAAATAACATATATCGGTTGGCTCATGTTCAATTCTATGATCTTTAGAAGATGCAGCCTACAGCTGAAGAGAAAAAGATACAACACCAATATTGTATCCTCTCTGAAGCCCAACTGAGAGCCCTTGGAGTCATAAGTTTTCAAGACAGGAAAAAGTCATCCTTCTTCTGAACAAAGAGAGTAGAGGCTATTAAAACATTCAACTTTAAATTGTTAACATGAATTGTTAGAATGTGATGGATCAAGCATAATACCTTGAAGTTTCATGATTTTTCTCCAGAATACTGAGATGGATGACCTTGAAATCCAGTTTCCCCATAAATGTCTTTATTCAGAGATAAAATTAATATCCCTATAAAACAATTCCCATAACATTGTTAAAAATATATCATAGTCTCTGACTAAAAGGAAACAAAGAAAATCAAGCAGTTGAATAGCAGTGTAATAAATTCCATACAAGGATCTTACTGCCGCATTATGTATAATAGTGAAACTGGAACTAACCCCATCTCCATCAAAGAAGAAATAATCAGATCATGGTATTCCTGCTCTTTGGAGTAGCTTTAAAACTTCTTAAGAGCTAAGTTAGAGTGACGTACACTGATAAGGAGAGACGTCTATGATATATGGTTTGGGAAACAGCAAATTGTAAAACGATGTATTTATGTAATTTATTTATGTTAAAAAACTTTATGTGTATTTATATATTCATAGAAAATGTCCAGAAGAATAAGCTGGAACCTCTTAATAGTTCCTTCCGAGTAGAGGAGTGAGTTTGCAGGGAAGAGGATGGAAAGGGAAAGTTTCACTTTACTCTACATAGATCTGTGTAATTTGACTTTTTTTTACAGTATGTATTTCTTTCATAATTAGAAAAATGAGTGATGTGACCGTTTGGTGCAGGCTAACAGTATTATGTTCACCAGACTCTGTACTGTATGTTACTGCACAGCACGGACTGTAGGAGAAAGCCCAGAGGAGCAATGAAGACATAACACCTGCAAAATGTCAGTGGAATATTTCTACATGACAAAACTTCCAGGTGAGTGATGGTCAGTATCTTCCACTGCTCCAGCTCTCACAATAAATCTAGAACCTGCCCATTGTAGGACGGACGAACACGCCATGCTAGTCCACTCCCCGCCCAGGGCCTGTTTGTGCAGAGTGACTGCCATCAAGCAGACAATGGACTCAGGATGGGGCATGTGCCTTTGGGGAGGCTGGCAGAGAGGCACAAAGTGGAACACCAGCTAAGTGCACACACCTGAGAGGCGGAGTTCCAGGTGGAGACTCAAAATGCACCAAGAAACTGTGTGAAGGAAGCTACTCGACCTCTCTGAACCTCAGTGTCCCCCCTGTAAAATGGGGATCACAGGCCTACTTCACAGAGCTGTTGGGGAAGATACATACAAGTGCCTGTGACAGCGAGTGTCCACATTATTAACAAAGTCATATATGATTTAAGAATAATTGATGAAAAGAATAATGTTGATGAGACCAAAGACAAGATGCCCAGCTTCGTAAGCAGCTCCAGCAGCATGAGAATGAGAGGAGCTCCGAGTAAACAGGGTTCTTCACATCTCCACTGGAGAGGACGAATATGGATTACAACAGAATCAGTGGCTGCTGTACAGTGACTCGTGTAGTGAGAGTGGGTCCCTAAAGACACTGTGAAATCCAGTTACACACAGTGGCTCCTAGCAAACAACTACAAAGCAATCAACGCAGCAGTTAGGAATGAGAAGGGGGTGAGCAGAGGAGGGTCAGAGCCACAAAATCTGATGGAAGACACTAAACCACGACGACCGCCCAGCTCCGTCAACAACTGCTGTGGTTGCGCCAGGAGATCAAATGTCTGAGACAGCCATTGTGGGGACTGCTGGGAGCACAGTGGTCACTGCAGCCACACCCCAACACTAATGCATCGGAGCACAAAGACCCCTAGACTTTCCTCTCCATGAATTCTTCTTTCAAGATGAGGAATATCCTCATGTTACAATGTCTCCTTCCAACACTTGGACGAGTGTCATCAGAACCCCCTGAAGAGGTCACAGGCCAGAGTAGGATGGAACACTGGGGGCTGGGGGAGTGGCGCTGCAACTGACCACCCCATCTATCACCTGGGCCTATTGAACACGAGAGAAGTACCTGAGGATGTGGTCTAGCAAGACTTCTGCGTCAAGCCACATTCAGAGACACTACAGAGTTTCTCATCCACTCTTTACAAAAATGTTAAAGAATTCATGTGTCATTAATTCATAAAGAGGAAAATTCTTGACAAAGTGACAGGGTCCAGTTTCCATGACCAGATTTTCCAGTTGTTTTGATAATATCTCACATTCAGGAATCGGAAATGTAACCTATTGGGATGGGTAATATAAACAAGGACTTTTTTTCATTTAGATCAACGACCAGATTTTTAAGGATGATATAAGAGTCATGAGAGCTGCTAATCATTCCTCCACAGGTTTAAATAAGACTTTTAAGTTAATTTACCAATCTCAGGAAAAGAGAATATGGCAATTCAAGTTTTTTGTTTCTGCCTTCAAGCTTACAGTGCAGCCAAGAGAATGAGCAGAAAAAAATTAAGAGGAAGGTCTTGCTTGATTTTATCTTTTGCAAATAAGCAGGATACTTTATGTTCTGTTCTTTTCACTACTTTAATCAATATTTAAAGAATACGGTACATCTGACTATCCCTAGGCGTGTTTATCCAGGAAATTTGCCGGAATCCAAAGCAGAGATGTTAAAGCTGCCGGTTTTCAAATGCTGCCCAAGTGTTGTCTACCATGAACATGCCTCTCCCAAAGCTGGACCACCGATCTCTTCCTGAGGGATCAGAGTCACCACCCAGGTCCCTAAGAGACTGGCCACTCAGGCCTGAGCTCAGATTAGGCTATCAATCTAAAGGGCAAAATGCTTAAGCTATTCTCATCTTAAGGATGCTGTTTCGGAGGCCTCTGCACTGGAATGGGTTGGTGAAAATGGCCTACTAGATACTTGTCTGGGAGTTGGGTTCTTCTCCTCTGCTCTTACTGGATCCTGGGGAAACCACTACTTAGCCTCATAGATGCCTCAACTTCCACATCTGCGAAAAAGGCAAGCAACAACCAATGCTACCACCCTGCAAAGCTCTTAAGTTGTGCTTCCAAGAGGGACCACAAGGGCGAATGTCTCCCAAAAGCTGATGAAATGATAGCACTTTGGCTGGAGAAGGCAGAGAGCAGCAGGCAAAGTGGAAAGTTTCTGGGATGTCAAACCAGTTCTCATAAGCAGTTTGGAGTAGCACCTGGCCCTGGACTAGGTAGGAGGCTGTGGAAAGACCCACAGGCATGCAGCTGGGAGGAGGAATCAAACAACAGAGGGAGGCGGTGGGGAAGAAGTGAGAGTCTGGCTTCAATTTTGGACAAAAGCAGTTGCACGCTGCAGGCCCACGGCTGCTCATGAAGCCGCCACACCCTCCTAACTCCCTGGTCCCTCTCGTCCCGTCACATCCCTCTGCGACTCAGTCCACGTGAAGTGGGTGCAGGACCAGAGTCCTGAGTCAATGGCGGTTTGGCCCTTGGCAGAGTCTTCACTGCCCTGCTCCTCCCCCCAGGGCTAGGCACCACCCCGTGTCCCAAGCATCCTGGGAGTTGTAGTCCTGCAGTCCTGCAAGCTCCCAGCCAGGAATGGTTAAGAGACAAAAGCTCCCAGCATGCACAGCTAGGGGACCCAACTCCCTACTGTCCCTCCACCCATGACCCATGCCCCTCTGTTTCTACACCCCACCTTCTACCCCACCTCTTCTCTATACCACGCCAACTGTCCATGCCCTGCACATCCCCCAGAGTATGTGCAGTGTGGTTGGGCTGCATACTTTGAGGCCAGTACTCAGGTAGGTGTGGGACTCACCTGCCTGGTTGTTGCTGAGGATGCTTGCAGCCCTGGTAGAAGCTCCCTGGCCAGTATTTGAAATGTAAATTCAATATCTAAAATGGAAATACCGGGTGCATGGGATCCTGGATTTTGCCTTTTAAGGCCCCCTGTCCTACCATCCCCTACATCCCTCCAGCATGCCATGATCCTCCCTCAGGACCCCGTGGTCAGGGTCGCTGCAGAGAGCCTCCTCTTGGAACCCACCCACCAGAAGGGCCCATACTCATAAAAACTCAAAGCCGTGCCACTTGCCAAATTGAGGCATAAATGGAGCAATCCTGGCAGCCCACGCAAGGGTGAGGGCATTAATAGATAATTGGGAGTATTAAAATCCATCTGATGATGTCATGAGTGAACGTGTTCCACTTTCAAAGAAAACATTGCTGTTATTCTGAGATATTGAGTTAGTACCTTTGTACAAATATGCAGGATTTAAAATATTTATTGATGTATAACGCGTACAGAAATATATGCAGAAGTCATCCATATAAACCTCAAAGAATTATTACAAAGTGAACACACTTGTGTGACCAAGAACTAGCACCAGCTTCACTCAGGCACCAACAATCCCTTTCTCCCTCCTTCCTCCCCAAAGGTAACTGACATCTTACAAGTGAACACTGTTTATCGAGTTTGTCTTCTTATACATGTGTTTTATTACAGAACAATTTAAACAATATACAAAATAAACAAAGTAGCACAGAAGGCCCCTCACCCAGCTTCAACAACTACTAATCGTCTGCCATTTTTGTTTCATCCTCACTCCATTCCATTCCACTTCACTTTATTATTCTTTTAGTCCTTTGTGTGTGGCGGTGGGGTAAGAGGTACACACACTGAAAGGCACAAATCTCAACCTTACAGTTTTGGCAAATAAACATGCCCATATATCTTTCACCCCTTTAAGAATAGGATATTTCCATCACCCCCAGAAAACCCCTTCTTTTTCCTTCCTAGGAAATTTTTCCTTCCCCCGAGTCAACCCCTGTCCTGGTTTTTTCACCTTAGGTTCATCTTAGCTGAAATCATCCCACGTGTATTGTTTTCTGTTCAGCTTGCCTCCCTTGGTACGAGGTTGATGAGACTCACCCAGCATGTGTGTGTCAGCGTTTGCTCCTCGGCATGGCTGTGGGCGTTCTGCTCTGTGGATGCCCCACAGTGCACTCATCTTCCTCCTGGGGATGTGCAGGTCATCTCCTGTGAACATTCTTGTAGTAACCCTTTCTGTATGCTATTTAATTCCTTTATTAGCATTTAAGAGGCACACCTTTGCATTTTTTAGTGGTTGGCCCAGATTACAATATGCATGTTAAACATATCACAACCTACCTAGACTTAACACTGCACCAGTTTAATCAATGTAAAATATGGAAGACTTGCTACAGAACGGGTACATTTACCTCTGTCTGTCCTTTGTGCTATTGTTGTCATAAATTTTACATCCTCCCATGTTATAAATCCCACAATACAGTGTTATAAATTTTGTTTTCAATAGTCATAGGTCTTTTAAAGAAATTAACAGAAAAAAGTAAAGTATTTGGAGGCAGATGATTTGAGGTTCTGCAAATGTACTGTTTCTTCTTTAAGTTTCACCCACAGTTTTTGCATTCATCAGTCAGCCTTACCCACAATAATTATTACTGTGGTGTTCTAGTCGCGATTTTCTCTTTTATGCTATCCAGCCACATTTATTATTTGGAATTCTGTGAGGAAGTTTCCCTCCCTCCCTCTCTCTAACTTCTTCCTTTCATTCTCTCTTTCTCTCATTCTTTTTTACTCCTATTTCTTTCTTCCTTTCTTATTTAATTTATTTTATGTCAGTATAGACTCATGGATATTTATTTTATTCTCTGTGTAATAATCCAATGCTACCATTATTGATAATGTTGCTCACAGTTTTCCAGCTTGAGCCATTGGGAAGTCTTTCAGATTGATTCCTTTTGACTCACCTCATCATTTTCTGTGTTTTATTTAAATCAGTTTCCTACTTTCTGGAACTACAAGATGATCCAGGCTCATCTTTTATTTTCCATGTCCAGCCCTGGAATTAGCCATTTCTCCAAGAAAACCTGTTTCTTTTTATTAGTGAATGATATTTAGAAACCAACATCTGGGAGCTATGTGTGCTCATTGATACTAGGGTGTCACTGCTTCTAGACCCTCTCAGAAGAGCCTGGAAATGTATGTATGAATATAAACTCAGGTATACACATCTATCTATCAATTTACCAACCTATCAATCTATCCATCTATCTGGATAGATATATTAGAAGAGACATGGTTTCATACTGATACTTCCAACTCCTAGCCAGCACCACAGAGTTTATTCTAGCATTCTCCTTTTGTTTATTTTTAACTTCTTTCACCAACAGTGAGAAACTTAACTCCAGTTAGCTACAATATATTTACTAATGTGTCAACTAGTTTCAGAATTGCTAACTCATACCCTTATGAAAAACAAATTTACCACCTAGATTACAGTGCGTCCAGTACTTTTGTTTTACAGTATCCCATCAACACACTCTATTCCAAAGTAACATATCCCCACGCCTGCTGTGTGGTTATGTCACATGCTTGTAATACATTGAGATTCATTTGTCACTGTATTCCATCTGTGTTCCCAAGCATCCTGATTGATTTTTAAAATGTGCAGAGTAAAATTCACTCTTTTTGGTGTACACTTCTATGGGTTTTGACAACTTTATGGTCGTGTCTCCACCTCCACAGTACCATACAGACCTGTTTTTTTCACCCCCCAAAATTCTCTCATACTGTCCGTTTGTAGTCAACCCCTTCACCCATTCCATCCCTTGGCAACCACTGATCATTTCCATCTCTGTAATTCTGACTTTTCTAGAACGTCATATAAATAAAATCATATACTGTATAGCCTTTTGAATCGGACTTCCTTCACTTAGAGAAATGCAGGCAAGATTCATCTATGTTGTTGTGTAAATCAAGAGTTTATCCTTTTTATTGCCAAGTAGTATTCTAATGTCCCAGTGCACCACAGTTACTTTCCCCATTCACCTGATGAAGGACATTTAGTTTATTTCCAGCTTGTGGCAATTGTGAATAAAATGGCTATGAACATTCACACCAAGATTTTTGTTTAAACATTAGTTTTCAATTTTCTTCAGTAAATCCCTAGGAGTGGGATATCTGAATCATATAATAAGTGTCTGTTTAACTTTATAAGAACCTGTTGAACCGTTTTCCTAATGCAACTATCATGTTGCATTCCCAGTTCTAGTTGCTCCTTGTCCTCACCAGCACTTGATATTTGCAATTTTATTTTTTATTTTAGCCATCTACTAGGTGTGTGGAATACTATTGTGGCTTCTGCCTCCTTTTTGAAAGTGAGATCTGCTAAATATAGAATCCTGTGTTGACTTTTGTGTTTTCTTTCTGCACTTGAAAGTTGTCGTTTTGCTGTTGAGTTGTCTCTTTTGTTTTTGATAATATATCATTCATCATTCACATTATTTCTCTCTGTATGTAGTCTTCCCCTGTATATATGGATTTCCTTGACTGCTTTCAAGATTTTTGTTTTGTCTTTGCATTTTAGCAGCTTGACTATCATGTGCCAAGGTGTGGTTTAATTTGTATATTATTTTGTGGGTTTCCTGACTTTCTTGGATCTAAAATTTTAGATTTTCAACCAAATTATGGAAATTTTATACTATTACTTATTGATTTACCTTTCTGCCTCATTTAATTTTTCTGTCTCTCTCCTCTCCGCTGGGAACTCAATCACCTCACAGGTAAGGCTTTCTTCATTTTTCTTCAAAATTTTTACATTCTTTTGTTCAGACTGGATAAATTATATTGCTCTATCTTCATGTTTCTTCTACTGTCTCTAATGTACATGTAAACTCAAAAGTATTTTTTATTTCATCTTCCTATTTGTTTTTTTTTGTAATTTCCACTTTGCTGAGTTTCCACATCTGTTCATTCATTATGGGAATATTTTTCTTTACCACCATGATCATCTTTATAATATCTACTTTCTTATCCATGTCTGCTAATTGCAACACCTTCGGGAGAGTTTCTACTGCCGGCTTTTGGTCATACATGGATTACATTTTCCTATCTCTTCAAATCTCATGATTTTTTAAACTGTCTACTGGAAACCATGAATGATAGTTATAGAGACTCTGGATTCTATTGTATTCCTTTGAAGAGAGCTGTTATTTTTCTAACAGGGAGTTAACATGACTAGACTGAAACTTCAATCTTCTCTCCTTTACAGTGAGCATAGCTGAAACCCTTGATCAGTTCTTTCATCTACCAATTGCTGTTTTTACACTAGGCTCTCTGGGGCCTACCCTGCATGTTGTTGTTCAAATATCTGCCTATTGGGTGTGTGTGTGGGGGAGACTTACATATATATTTTGAGATTTTCCTCTTTGTGTCTCCCTCCCTTCCAGAATTTCTCTCCTAACTTTCCAGCTACTCTGTCAGCCCCAAAATATATCCTCTAACATTACAAGTAAGACTGTATGTTTTCCCCTGTCTGGGCCATGTACAGATTTTGAAATGCTTTGAGGCAAAAGAATCAAGCTTGCAAATATCTCCTGGTGCAATTCCCATCATTTAAGGGAAGACTCCCTCACAGTTCTGCTTGCTTTTGTAAGAGATTTATACATACACACATATACACATTTATTATATGTGTACTACATATAAATACATGATTCTATATAAATATATATAATACTTTATGCAGATTTTATCATTGTTATCTGTCAGACTGTTAGTTCAACAAGCTACTCCACGATTCCTGGAAGCCAGACCTCGGTTTTGTTTCTTTTTTGTATTTTATATAAATGGAATTAAAAAATATATAGCCTTTTGAATATATTTCTTTTATGCAGCATTATGGTTAAGATATTTATCCATGCTATTGCATGTAGCTACTATTTGTTCATTTGTTGAAAATAATTAATTTTTTTAAATGGTCATAAAATATGCATAACATAAAACTCACCATTTTAACCATTTTAAGTGTACAGTTCAGTGACATTCAGTACATTCACATTATTGTGTAGCCATAACCTCCAACCATCCACAGAACTATTTTCACATTTCACTGAAACTCTGTGCCCATTAAGCAACAACTCCCTGTTATCCCTCCCTTTTGCCCTTGGGAACCACCATTCTCCTTTCTATTCCTATGAATTTGAGTACTCTAAGTACCTTATATGAGTGGAATCATACAGTATTTTTCCTTTTGTGGATGGCTTTATTTCACTTAGCATCAATTCCTCAAGGTTCATCCATGTCATAGCATGTGTCAGAATTCCTTCCTTTTTAAGGGTGAATGGTATTCCACTCTCGGTATACACCACTTTTTTTTTGTCAATTCATCCGTTGATGGACATCTGGCTTTCTTCCAGCTTCTGGTTATTTTGAATAATGCTGTTAAGAACATGGGTGTACATATATGTGTATAACTCTGCATTCAATTCTTTTGGGTGTACGCCCACAAAAGGTGTTCTGCGATTCATTTTTTCACACGTGGGAGGGTTCCCCACACCTCCAAAAAGCAATTCTTGGAATGCCAGCTGGTCTTCAGATAATTCAACTCAATTTGATGCTGTCAACCCAGAGATACATCAGATTCCCCAGGTTGAGTACTCAGTCCTATAAGACTGCACCCCCACCCAACCTCACCTCAACTTCAGGTGCCAGTTACAAGCCCAGGCTGTTACTTGTACTTCTGACTGACTGGCTATAAACCAGAGTTTCCCACAACGTCCTCATTGGGTTTGATTAATTTGCTAGAGTAGCTCACAAAACTCAGAGAAACATTTACTAGATCACCACTTTAGTATAAAGAATATAACTCAAGAAAAGCCTGATGGAAGTGGTGCACAGGGAAAGGTATGTGAGAAGGATCACAGAGCTTTCATGCCATTTCCAGGTTCACCACTGTCCAGGCACTCCTTGTCACTGCCAACCTGGAAGCTCTCTGAACCTCCTTCTATTGGGATTTTTATGGAAGCTCCCTCACGTAGGCATGATCAATTACTAACTCAGTTTCCAGCCCCTTTACCCCCTCTGGAGGATAAGGGGTAGAGCTAAAAATATCAAGCTTCTAATCATGGCTTGGTCTTTCTGATGACCAGCCCCCATGCAGGAGCCATCCAGGAGCGTAACCAGAGTTACCTCAATAAAACAAAAGATTCTCCTAATTTTCTTATCACTTAGGAAATCACAAGGGTTCTTACCCTGTGGCTTAGCGGTTAAGTGCGCGTGCTCCGCTGCTGGCGGCCCAGGTTCGGATCCCGGATGCGCACTGATGCACCGTTTGTCCGGCCATGCTGAGGCCACATCCCACATACAGCCACTAGAAGGATGTGCAACTATGACATACAACTATCTACTTGGACTTTGGGGGAAAAAATGGAGGAGGCTTGGCAATAGATGTTAGCTCAGAGCCAGTGTTCCTCAGCAAAAAGAGGAGGAATAGTATGGATGTCATCTCAGGGCTGATCTTCCTCCAAAAAAAAAAGCAATTACAAGGGTTTTAGGGGCTCTGTGTAAGGGATGGTGTCAAAGACAAATATTAGAATAAGAGATGCTCCTATTGTTCTTATCATTTAAGAAATTACAAAGGTTTTAGCAGCTCATTGCCAGGAACTGGAGGCAGAGATTGAGAAATATTTTTTCTATTATTTCAGAACCCATAAGTGTAATTGCTAGATAATATGGTAATTGTATTTTTAATTTTTGAAGGAACTGCCATACTGTTTTCCACAGTTTTATATTCTCACCCTCATTGCACAAAGGTCGCAAATTCTCAACATCCTTGCCAACACTTGTTATTTTTTGATTTTGTGATAGTGACTATGCTAATGTGTGTGAAGATGTATCTCATTTTGGTTTGATTTTGCATTTTCCTGATATTTAGTGATGTGGAGTATCTTTTCATGTGTTTACTGGCCATTTTATATCTTCTTTGGAGAAAAGTCTATTCAAGTCCTTTGTGCATTTTTAAATTGTTTTTTTATTTATTGTTGGGTTGTAGGAGTTCTTTATATATTCTAGATCTCAATCCATTATCAGATATGTGATTTGCAAATATTTTCAACCATTCTGTGGGTTGCCTTTTTACTCTGTTGATAGTACCTTCTGATACAGATAACTTTTACATTTTGATGAAGTCCAATTTGTTATTATTTTTTGTTGTTGCTTATGTCTTTGGTGTCATATTAAAGAAAGCATTATTGGCAATGGCATTTGGACCCAATGACATGTAGCTTTTACCTTGTGTTTTCTTCTAAGGATTTTATAGCTTCAACTCTAACATTTAGATCTTTGATCGATTTTGAGTTAATTTTTGTATATGATGTAAGGTAAGGGTCCAACCTCATTCTTTTGCATGTGGGTATCCAGCTTTCCAGCACCATTTGTTGAAAAACTTATCCTTTTTCCAATGAATGGTCTTTGCACCCTTGTCAAAAATCATTTGACCATATAAGTAAAGGTTTATTTCAGGGATGTCTATACTATTTCATTAGTATATTGTGTGTATTTATGCCAGTACTGCACTGTTTTGATTACTTTGTAGTAAGATTTGAAATCAGGAAGTGTGAGTTCTCTAACTTTGTTCTTCATTTTCTAGATTGTTTTGGCTATTCAGGGTCCCTTGAGAGTCCATATGAATTTTAGTATAGACTTTTCTATTATTAAAAATATTTCATTGGAATTTTTAGATACGTAAGTTGATTCTTAAGTATTTTACTCTTTTTGATGCCAATTTAAATAAAAACGTAATGTTTTTAAATTTCTTTTTCAGATTATTTATTATTAATGTATAGAAGAAAAACTGATTTTTGCATGTTGACTTTATGTCCCACTGCTCTGCAGAATTTATTAGTTCTAACAATTCTTTTGAACAATTTTTAGGGGTTTCAACATATAAGATATTATGTGTAAACACATATAATATTACTTCTTCCTTTCCAATTTGGATGCTAGTTCTTTCTTTTTCTTGTCTAATTGCTTTGGCTAGAACTTCTAATGCCATATTGAATAGAAGTTGTGAAAGTGGGCCTTCTTGCCTTTTTCCTGATCTTAGAGAAAAAGCTTTCAGTCTTTCACCCTTGAATATGATATTCTCTGTGGATTTCTCTATATGGCTTTTATTATGTTGAAATAGCTTCCTTTTACTCTGAGTGCTTTTTAGTGTTTTTAACATGAAAACATGTTTAGTTTTGTCAAACACATTTTTTGCATCCATCGAAATGATCATTTTTTTTCCTTCATTCTGTTAATGTGGTTAATTACATTGTTTCATTTTCATATATTGAAACATCCTTGTATTCCAGAAATAAATCCCACGTAAAAATGATGTATAATCCTTTTAATATGCTGCTGAATTTTGTTTGTTACTATTTTATTGAAGATTTTTGTATCAATATTCATGATAGCTATTGACCTGTACTTTTCTTTTCTCTTAGTGTCTTTGGCTTTGATACCAGGGTAGTGCTAACTCCATAGGACGACTTTAGAAGTATTCTCTCCTCTTCAACTTTTTGAAAGAGTTTGAAAAGAATTGGTGTTAGTTAATTAAAACAAGTCTTTGGGCCCAGGAATAAATTCAACATAAAATAAATACAAATAAATATTTTTTTTAAATGTGAAAATGTTTTTTCCTAAAAAACATTAAATATTATGCAAGTACATCATTTATCACTTTATTTCTAAAAAGTGTTTTTAACCTAATAGTAAGCTTGAACACATTGTTAGAACTAAAATGACTCAAGTGTTAATTTTCTTCATTGCAAATTTTCTGACAAAAGTATATGATGCCATCATGTATGACATCTTTTATGAAAAAATGGTCATTTTTTGTAGTATTTGAGAACATTAAGAACTTTCCCAGTGGCCTCTGACAATACTCTGATATGCAAAGTTATCTTTTCAACATGTATGTCTTATTATCATCGTTAACAAATTAACAAAATCTGTCAGATGTTAATTATTTAACTACTTTGCATATGATTCAGGGTCTCCACCATGAACTTCTTCAATCATCACGAAATTCTACAAGTTCTGCAAGACTAACAATTTTACCTTACACTGTATTTATCTCATGTGGTTGAAATCATCCAAAAATCATTGATAAACTGACCATGCCTAAACTAAAGCATGGTGAATTATAAAAGATGGTCTCTGTTAAATGGGGAGGTATTTCACGTTGAACTTAATTTTATAAGTAGTCACTTTATTACAGTGTATTTTTCTGTTATGTATTTCACTTCTTTTTAAAAAAATGATAGTTGAGGGCACTTGGATAATAAAAATTTGAGAAAATAGGGAACTGATACACACTGTAAGCTTCAAATGTTTTCAAGCATAAGATACAATAAGAACTAATACCAAGAAATGGCAGAGAAAATAGAGATAAGAGGATGAAATTGCAAAACTGAATCTATAATTATATCTCAATGGCTACCGTTGTGGTGCCAAGAAGGTGGTGAAGTCAAAGAATTTGTAAAGATGATAATAAACAGACAGCAAAGAAAAAGACTGAAATTTGTGTTTGTGTGTGTAAGATCAGCCCTGAGCTAACATCCATGCTAATCTTCCTCGTTTTTCTGAGGAAGACTGGCTCTGAGTTAACATCTATTGCCAATCTTCCTCCTTCTTTTCCCCAAATCCCCAAAGATAGTTGTATGTCATAGTTGCACATCCTTCTAGTTGCAGTGTGAGGGTCGTGGCCTCAGCATGGCCGGAGAAGCGGTGCGTCGGTGTGCACCCGGTATCTGAACCAGGGCTGCCAGCAGCAGATCGCGCTCACTTAACCACTAAGCCACGGGGCCGGCCCAAGACTGAAATTTTTATACAGAGAATCTTTACAGAGATATTACAGATAGAGAACAAGGAAGAGAAGTTGGAGTGAGAGACTGTTTCTTAAATTGTTTCCACTGTAGAGAACAAAAAACCAATTTGCTGAAATCTTTATTCCCCTCTAAGACCCTACTTTTACCTGCAAAATCTGAGCACTGAATCAATGTCACAATCCTCCTTTTCTATCCCTGGGGAACAGAGCAATTAATCTCATCTGAAACCTCAACTGCCCATCCTGTGAAATAAAGCCGGCTATCCATTCTCACAGAGGAGCCAATTGGAGGTAGAATTTTTGGTTCTGAATTCAGCTCAACATCTTCAAAGAATTGTATCTGGCCTTCCTTATCCAGGGCTATCAATGAAGGGCTGGCTGGCTTTCAGAGAAGAGCAATTCACAGTCAGCTGAGACATTTTCTGTTGAGCTCTCTAGAGAAGGCTGTGGGGCTTGTCAGTAAGAGTTGATTTCTATAAGGGTTATAATTTTATTTTATTCAGAGATATATAAAGAAATATACATGGTAAATATTACTTAATATCAAGAAAAGAGGTTGTCTATTCTCTGATCATTTAAGCAAAATCCTCCTCTCAGGGCCCACCCATGGACAAAGCCCAGATTCAATCTTCAAGAGTCTGCCAGGCACTCTGTGGTTCATGGGAAGCCCTCAATTTGGCAGCCTGTTCCCTTGTGTTCTGTGCTGGTACTTAATTTTCCATCTCTTCAGGGCACAACTAGACAGAGGCCTATCAGATCCTAAAGGGACTTGACATTGGAGAAATAAACTTTTCATTATCTTCAGATTTTTACACTTTTCAAAAAGTCTGTCAGGGCCGGCACTGTGGCTTAGCGGTTAAGTGCATACAGTCAGCTGCTGGCGGCCTGAGTTCGGATCCTGGGCGCGCACCGACGCACCACTTCTCCGGCCATGTTGAGGCCCACATACAGCAACTAGAAGGATGAGCAGCTATGACATAAAACTATCTGCTGGGGCTTTGGGGGGAAATTATGTGTCTCAACATTTCCAGCAATTGTGCAGCAGTTTACCCAACACTACGTTTCTCACTATTAAAAATTGAAATAAATACATTTTGAAAAGGAAAAAAGTGATCTTTGCAACTTTGTACAGAATCTATACAATGGGTGCATCTTTAGAAAAGGAGGAAAGATAACAAATTTAACTATTTTGGTTAGTTAACACAGTAAGTAATATATTTTATATATTAGCAATTTTGAGATTATTTGTATTGAAAGATACTGCTTCAAACCCCTAAATCATTGTATGTGGTAGACTCTGCCATCTTCTTTGGCTGAACAATTATATACAGAAAGTCAGCTTAAATTCTTCCATTCCTGTATAATCTTATATGTGAGAGGTAACGGTTAGTTCTTATAGATTGTTTGAATACGTGCATATCACAAAATACAAGTGACGATTACAAATTAAAGTGTTCAACAAATAGAAGATTATCTGATTCCTAGAAAAAGAAAACAATACTGTGACATTAAGGCTAAAATTGTCATAAAGGAAACCAAGATACACTCAAGTCAAGCTTTTGCTGAAAAGTTAAATGGCTCATTTTTGAAACTTTATCAGGTTTATTATGTAAACAACATACTTTCAGAGCCTAGAATACAGAAAGTGCTTATTGATACGTTAGCATTGTGATCATTCATTTTGTAAATGTTAATGTTACAGATATAATTAATTTTCTACTATATTCAGATTTTCAACTTCTGCTAAATCTTAAGGCCACATTAATGGCAAGTTGGGATACCTCTAGACATCTGAAAAATATGAATCCTACACAGAAGCATATAAATTCTCTATTCATCAGCTTCTAAATTCTAAAACATTCTAAGCTTTTGGAACAATCCAATGACATTCCAAATTGACAGTAAGGCTGCATTTGCCATACATTATCCTATAGGAAGAGAATTCTAGATTTTAAATAGAGAAGATTGTGAACAAAAATAAAGTACATTTTCATGTCTGAAAGGGGATTTCAAGAAATAAGGAACTCTCAGAACATGTGGTAAGTGGTAAATAACTTACCAAGGGCTCTCTAAAGGAGAACATATTGTGGAAAAAAAAGCTTCACATGCCGAGAGCTAAAATGGCCTCTTTGGAATCCTCACGAGGAAACAGACACTGAATTACTTTTTCCTAAAATTTAAAATGTGTCTTATCCTCCAAACAAATACCATCTTCCTGTCTTGCAGCTTACCTGAGCATGGTGACATGTTGGAATCATTTTTCTATTTCATTGGCTCTTAAACTTGATGGGCACCAGAAGCACCTGGAGGCCTTGTTGAAACCCAGATTGCCAGGCCCCACTCTAGAATTTCCAGTTCAGCAGGTCTGCAGCAGCACCAGAGGATTTGCATTTCTGCCCAGTTCCCAGGTGCTGCTGATGCTGCTGGTTCAGGGACCCCACTTTGAGAACCACAGCCTAACTTGCACCCTATATATGGTTACCAAATCCATTATTTTATCCCTTGACTGCTACATTTCCTTTATCGCATCAGCACCTTAGCTGCGAATCTCCTCAACTAGCAATGCGAATACTTGGAGAGTTTAACAGCTGGTCTTCTTTCTGGCTCAGTTCTCCCTCTTCCTCTCAAAACTACAGTCTCTTGCCAGGTAATTTTTCCTTAAACATCAGTTCATCATAGATCTTCCTTGCTAAAAAAGTCATGGCTCTTATGTTGAACACAAGACATTTTAAATTCTCTACTTGGCTTATAAGGTCTGTAATAGCCCGTAGAATGTGGACACCCTGTCCCCTACCCTGCCTGTTATAAGGGAGTATGTTAGGATTACATAAGATACAGTCAGTTCTCGTTATGCACAGTGTGACATTCTATAAAGTCACTGTGAACACTGAATCAGTGAATATGACCCACTGCTCCTACGGGAAATGCAGGGTTAGGTTCCTGCAAGCCTTAGTAACATTTTCTTCAATTGATCAATACATAACCTTTTTCTCTGTGTGTTTCTCTTTAAAGTCAACTTATTTAATATATATTGTTGATATATTAACATTGAACTTAGACTAACAGCACTGTACCTCGTGTCTAAAAGAAGCTTGTCGAACACACATACTTTCTCCGTAAAGGCACATCACAGCCTCTTTCCCTGAGGAACACTAGGCAGCATTGCAGCACTACACATGGGGGACATATTAAACAGGCAAGTCACTAACACAAGGCACAAAAAGATAATAAATGAGGCACTAACTGGACTGCAAGAAGGACACTTGCTTACTGTATGGGCTGAAAAAACAGGGCAGAGCATCATCTTCTTCCCCTCAGCTAGGAACATGTACTTTGAGTGAATCAAATTTTTCACCACTTTGTGCTTATCTGCAAATAGACATGAAAGCTCTATGAGTGTTGATTTGGGGGCTGCCAGTACATTTTAGCTAGTAGGCAAGTGTGCAGACACGGAATCCACAAATAATGAGGATCAACTATTTTATGAAAGCATCTTTTCAAAACCAGAGTATCGTTCAGATATAAGAGCAATAATGATAACACAACAGCTAACATGTTAATGCCTACCATGTGCCAGGAGCTCTTCTAAATACTTTACATAAGTTAATGCATTTAAATCTCACTAAAACCCTATGAGACAGGAGTTCTCAGTAGCCCCATTTTATAGATGTGGAAACTAAGGCTCAGAGACTAAATACTTTGCACAGGTTCCCCAGTTAAAAGTGGAATAACTGGGGTTGGTGTCCAGATAAATTGGTCCAAAGCCCACAGCCTCAACCACTATGGTAGGAACGTGAACGAATTTTCTACCACTCCCCAAAAAGACCCTTCTGCTCCAGCTAGTGTGGTCTCCCACATACTTATTCACTCATCAAACTTTTTCTGAATGCCCCCAAGGTGTCAGGTACTGTGTTTAGATACTGCAGGGACAAATAGAATGCCGACGCAAATATTGCATAAAAAATCTATAAAACCAAATTGGGGTGAGTTTATTATGAGCCAACCTTTGAGGACCATATAGCCTGGAAGAATCCTTTCATGAAGAAATGGAGCACTCCAAAGAAGTGGGGTGTACAGAGTGGTTATATAACATCAAAGAGCATGTACCACATGTGATTGCAATGTCCCTTTTACAATAGCCTCGACATTGACCTGTTGGCACGTGGATTGATGGACACTGTGGATATCAGGTCTGCTGTCTGCATGGGTGTGGCTGTTGTGTTAAGTTGGGTTGTCACAGGATGAGCTCAGCATTCAAATCCTAGCCTAGGAAGAAATGTTTATCCTTAAGGAAATGTCAATGTGGGGATGTTGTATTTACATTTTAAGGGAATTGCTTTTGTCTTTGGGACACGTTAATTGTTTAAAGTGGATATACAATGGATGAACAGAAGCTACAGGCCCCTTTTGGAAAAAAAAACAAGATCAAGCCCAATTAGTTTTACACCAAATGGCTTCCTCATATGCTCCAATATATCCTATTGCTTGCCATTTATTTATTGTTTTCCCACTTTTGATGTATAATCATTCCATAGAAAGCATTGATGTTCAAAATATTGTCCCTTGGCACCAGGGTGCTTGCCGTCTGCCCTGGGATTATCATGTCCCTTGGTGCCAGGCTTTTTTTATCTCGTCTATTTGCCCAGTTGTCCACATTGTGGGGAATTAGTGGGATATTGTGGATAAGCAAAAAGGTATATATATATATATATAAACAGAGGAAGCATTTCATGGGTTTTGGATAATTTTAGGTTGTTGCACAAAGATTGTATATGCACCTTTTTTTAAAATATATATAGCCCCTTATGTACATTGTGCACAATTATAGAACAAGTACGGTAACAATGATAAGAATTTAACATTTTTTTGAAAGACTAGTTTAAAATGAGATTTTAGGCATAGTCCTTAACAGAAAAGGAAATTTGTCCAAGGATATAAGATTGATCGGCCATCTCAAGTCACCAAACGATCATTACTCTATTTTGCATGACAGTCTTACAGCACTGAGTAAAGAAAACAGCAATCAGTTTGAATATTATGATTAGTACAAGAATTTCAAGAAATAATAGAAATAGGACATGTAATCCAAATCGAAAAAAGGAACGAATACCAGAAGGGAGTTGGTGGTGCTCAGGGCAAGCTACCCCAGTAGGCACCACTCTGGTATGCAGATTATTTCAAGCTGAAGACAATAAGGACTCAGAGAACTCATGAAGAATATTTGAGTTTCCCTGCCCAAACTGCCTAAAGAATTTAAAACAAAAGATCTGTTTCAGGAAGGAGTTATTATCATGATGGCTGTAAAGATAATGTAGGATAGAGGTTACAATAGGAAAGGCATCAAGCCCCTTTTATCAAAAACTCTATCTCTCCCTGACCACATTACCTATAGATGACTCTGAGAAGAGTTGTCAGGCAAACATTTGCATTTCTATCTCCATGTGAGTTGTCTTCTTGCCCTCTGAGGTCCCAGACCACTACCCACCCCCAACACCTTCCTCGCCTTTAGCTGTAATTCTTATGCGGGCAGCTTAGACAGAGGGACGAGTTGCTCATTTCTGAGTTTCTCCCATGTATGTGTGTTATTAAACTTGGTATTACTTTCTCAGGCTAACCTGTCTTGTTAATTATTTGGCCAGCCATAAGAACCTTAAGGAAAAGGGCAGAGGGAGATTCTCCCTCTCTCTCGACAGAGACAACCAAACAAATCAAGGCTGGGTGGAGGATTGCTTAGGGCATTCACCTGTTTTTTCATGTGCTTTAGTAGTGATGACACATTGGAAGACTGGTCAGGTCTAAAAACACAGCATTCTGTTTGAATGATCGCACACGTACCACCTTGGGATGCTGTAAGAATATCTAAGGCCATTCTCTTTTGAAGGACAGCTATTCT